>NW_016804523.1:142670-149804 GCF_001698545.2 Rhinopithecus bieti
TATATATATATATTTTTTTTTTTTTGTCATTTTGGTAACTATTTTGAACTTCCTTGTTGATATATACATACAGAAAAGTACACCTGTAACATATTACACAGATCAGTAAACTTTCACTAACTGAACACATCCATGTAACCAGCACCTATATCAAGAAGCAGGATATTACTAGCACTGCAGAAGCTTCCCTTGTGTCTTTCGTCACTGACTATTTCCCCCAAGGATTACCAGTATTCTAGCTTCTAACACTATGGACTCATTTATCCTGTTTCTGAACTTTATACACATGGAATCAAACTATATGCTCTCTTTTGTATTTGGCTTCTTCCATTCTATATTGAGCTAATAAGACTTATGTATGTTGCTTTAGCATGTAACTGTAGTTTACTTATTCTCATTACTGTAGGTATTCTATGTTAAAAGAGCCAAAATTTATTTCTTCATTCTATTGTTGATGGGCATGTGGATAAATGCCAGTTTGAGCTACAAACATTCTAGTACTTGTCTTTGCATGAACAAAGGTATATACAGTTGACCCTTGAACAACTTGGGTTTGAACTGCACAGATTCACTTACATGTGGATTATTTTCTACCAAATGGGGATGGAAAATACAGTGTTCATATGATGCAAAACTCAAGGATACAAAAGGCTGAATTTTTCTATACTCAGGTTTCACAGGACTGACTTCAAGACTTGAGTGTACACAGATTTGGGTAGAAGCAGAGGTCCTGGAATTAATTCCTTGCCTATACAAAAGGACCACTGTATTTCTGTTAAATAGATACTTAAGAATAGAATTGCCAAGTCAGTGTATGCATACAGCTTTAGTACTTACAGCCAAATGGTTTTCTAAAGTGGTTATACCAATTTACACTGCCACTTGCTTGGCATGAGAACTTCAATGGGATCATACATTTTCCGTGGTACCAGTCCAGGATTTTCCTGTGTTCCCAAGGACCCCAGGCCTAAGGAGGGGTCAGGCAGAGAATTCTATTGATCTGGAGTTTGGAATTTATAGTCCAGGATTGAAGAGCAGAACATGAAAGATGTTCATCCAAGAGTGGAGGCTGTCACACACTGGAGCTCTTGGCAGGATTGGAAATTGGGCTCATTGAGAGAAAACTTAGAAACAGACACTAGAAGTTTAGATTAGTTTGAAGGGCAAGTGCAGAGACATAAGAAAGAACATAAGAGAGTGGAGGTATGACTATTTTGGTTAGAGAATGACATATATGGAGTTTAAGATTGCTGAACTTTGGAGCAGTGTTGGATGAGCTGAGACCCAGGATGAGAACAGCTTTGTGGTGTAGGAGGGTGTATTCAAGGGCACCTTGGTGATGGCTGTGAGAATAAAGGAAGAGAGGGCAACCAAGGAACAGGTTATTTCAGGAAGATGAACTAGAAATAGCCTGAAGAGGCAAGGGAGAACTGAGTTCGTAAACAGCCCCTGTCCTCCAATCCTTCAGAAACCATTGTTATTTAAAAGCTTCTTTTGGAATTTTTTCTGTAGTTCCTTTTTAAATACTTTTTTTTTTCTTTGAGACAGAGTCTTTCTCTGATGCCCAGGCTGGAGTGCAGTGGTGCCATCTTGGCTCACTGCAACCTCTGCCTCCTGGGTTCAAGTGATTCTCCTTCCTGCCTCAGCCTCCTGAGGAGCTGGGACTATAGGCATGCACCAAAACACCCGGATAAGCTTTATATCTTTTGTAGAGACAGGTTTTTACCATGTTGGCCAGATTGATCTCAAACTCTTGTTCCTTTTAAACTAGTAATGTCAGTTCTCCTCATTCTCTTCTGTGTTACCGTTTTGTCAAAATTGCTTGACTCTATTTTCTTTGGTGTTCCTTTTCCTTGTCTTCCTCTTCATGCTAAACTATCTGGTTCATTGCCTCTGGGTCTTTAGGATTAAAAGAAACAAAACCAAACATCAACCAAAAAACACCTTTCTTCATGTTTATCTGTCATCCAAAACCTTAGATCCACTACCAACATGTAGAATATTTATATATTTAGCTTTTCCTTCTACTCTTGAGTTCATCCTGTTTGTCCTTTAAATTATTCTAGAACAGAGACTTTTAAAGATTTCTTTCTCTCTCTCTCTCTCTTTTTTTTTTTTTTTTTTTTTTTTGGCCTCTTCTAACAGTGAAAGTGCTTTCAAACAAACTCTCCAATGAAACCCTATATATGGAACAGGCGAATGTAGAGCTGCTGTTACTGTATGCAACCTGAACAACGGGATGCAGTGCCCTGAGTAGGTGCCCTGCTTGCGTGGTCTCTCCCTCATTTCCCTCCCACAGTAGATGCTTCTTAAACACATCTTCTAATTTTCCTGTCGCCATCTCTTATTCCACCCACAGCAGTGGCAATCAGTTTCATACAGGGTCTAACCAGCCTTACAGAAGTGTGAGCTGATTGTCCCCACTGCAGCCCCACCTCTCTCTTCTGCCCTGGAATTTCTCTAGTCCTCTGCTGCAGGACATCCTTATAAATAACCCATTGTCATCCATGCACACAACCCAGAACAGGGAAGTAAACACCCTGAACTGTGGTAATCTTTAAGGTATATAAATGAAGGTTCTGAGAGTAGAAATTTACATGGGCCATTGTCACAGTCAAATCGATAGTTGTGGAAAACAAAGTGTGGCAATCCTTGACCAGAAGGAGTTGGGAATTGAGGTGCAAATGCAGCTCCCTTTCTTGTCCCAGGCAGATGGTCCTAATATGCATTTCATAAGCTTCTCAGCTGTCCCATAGAATCAAACGTGCAGGTGGCTGTAGCATTGGCTGGCTAACTCCATAACGCATGCCTCCATTGATTTTCCAATGAGTTTTTTCACCATTCACTTTTTCATCTCTCATTCCTGCTCCCTGGAGTCACACTGCCAAAAAACTACTTAGACTTATTCCTCTATGTCAGGTTTTGTTTTCTAAGGCAGCATCCTGTAACATCTCCTAACTTGGGAAAAGCACTTCCAAGGTACTCCAAAGTTTCTTCTTGGTTTGAAATCATTGCTTTGGAATCAAATTATGTTGAGATAGTTAGAAGAGATATCTTGACTGAAGAACAGCAAATTATTCTCAGCGCTGAGCAGGCAATTTGCATTTAATGTATATAAGTGAAAGCTCTGAGAGTAGAAATGTAAATGGGCCGTTGTCATGGTCAAATCAATCCATGTGGAAAACAAAGTGAATTTTTAGTGGAGCGGTATAAAAGCTCTAGCCCCTTGGAGAGTCTGTTTGGTCTGGTTTGGAGTTTTGCCTTTAATAACAAGTGAAAGTACAGATTTAGGTCTCTAGGGCTTTCTATCTCCACAGCCTCTGGATGTTTAAAAACACACACCATTAGCACTTGCCTCATCTTTCCTAAACTGGCGGTTGTCACGGTTCATTTAAAGAAGTACAACAGTTCCTCGGAAGATAGCAGCCACCTCCCACACCCCTACACCCCCAGACACCCAGGATACATCTTGTGTATACTTAAGCTGTCTCTGACACACATAATTTCTTTTCAACCCTGAGTAATCAGTCCTTTTTGTACCCTTAGTAAAGAGAACACTGTATTTTTGTACAGAAAAGGTGGAGAGGAAAGGAAAATAAAAGAAAGACCCCTTTCCTCCCAAAATTTCAGTGCAAATTCCCACAAAATAGCAACAAATAAAAGATAGAAAGGAAAAAAAAAAAAAACCACAGAAGTGTCCAGAATAAGGGTATTTGTCAAGTGCTAATTGAGGATCCAGTTTTATTTGTACATTTTGAAATGTTTTCTTTCAAATTCTGGGTATTTAGGGGTTAATGATGTGGCTGAAACCCTGTTGCTTTGAATAGGAGGGATTAGTTTTGTTGTTTCAGGATTAAGGTCAGTCTTATCAACAGGCTGTCAGCAGCCACCCTCAGCCCTACCTACAATCACTCTGCTCATGGTTCTCAAATCCTTCTTTGGGCTGCTGGACCACTGAGCCCCGTGATTTTTCTTTTGAATACCACTAAAGGGGAAGAATATTGGCATGTGCTCGCTCTAAGACACACTGAGAGTTCACCTTAACTTTTTGTTTTCATAAGAGTCTAGGGTCAAAGAGGAGAGAAGAATTCCATACATCTCTTTGAGGTTGTAGTAGATTGATTGCAAAGACAGGCATACTATTCACCACTCTCCGTATGCACACTCTTTGCAATGTGACTGAAGAATTTTTCAACAAGAGGCAGAGCATATTTCTCTGTTTCTTGGATCTGGAAGGGTCTCGTGACTTGTTTTGGCCAACAGGACGTGTCAGAGGTGAAAAGCTTAGCCCTCAAGATAACTTGCATGCTTCCAATCTCTTTCTTGGACTCCTGACTTTGTCATGAGAACAAACCTTGGCTCCCTGCTGGAGAATGAGAGACTTTGTAGAGAAGGAGCCTCAGCCAATAGCTGGCCAACTCCCAGAAGCTGAACTACCCAGTGGGCTGTAGCTGACCACAATCACATGAGGAGTCCCGCAGAGACCAGAAGAACTGCCAGCCAAGCTTATCCCCAAATGCCAAACTGCAGAATTGCAAGCTAAATAAATATTTATTGTTTTAAGACACTATGTTTTGGGGCAGTTTGTTACCTAGTAGCAGCTAACTGATAACAGAAGTTCATCGCCTCCACCATATTCCTTGAATTTTTTGCCTGGCTTCCCTTATTATCATTAACAGTACTGGCAAAAATGATAACAATAGGTAACAGGAAGATAGAACTATAGAGTGTAAAAGTCGTTTGGGCTCATAGTAACATTTGGGGAATTATTCCTATTTTCTGGACAGGAACAATAGAGAAAACAGTATTAATGCCCTTGACCTTGATGACTTTTGGGTAATGGTCAGAGACTGAGTTTTAATGGTGAAAAATTCGGTACCTCTACTGCTACAATTGGGAATATGGAGATACTTGGGCAGTTTAGTGGTGGACTCGAGAAAGGTATGAAACATGTTTGATGTGAAATTAATTTACTTAAACCTAAGATGAAGTCCAGTGAGTACAACCTATGCACATACATGTGATGAGTGAATTTTCTAATTAAAAGTGGCAAGAGAGGCCTGTTTCTGACCCTGATGGCACTGATTGTGTTTCCTTTCACCTTAATCATCATCTTAGTGGTATGGAAGATTTACAAGGCAATTTAATGAACATTATCCCCATTGATATTCCCAACCACCCTGTGGAATCGGTAAAGCAAGCATCATGATGTCCCTTTTACTTATCCATAGACTAAAACTCAGGGAAGTCTTAATCAAGACTCCTGGTTGAATTCTCTTTCCAGAGCATGTCTGTGCTACCCTTTAGTGTGCAAGTTTGTGGGAGGCAGCACATTGCCTTTTACTATTAACTTTCATTTCTCCAACCCTTGTTTGGGGAGGGTGTAGTGATACCTGAGGACAAAGGCTAAATTTCATGGTGAAGGGCAGTAGGTGTAGGCAATCATTTTGGTATTGCTTTGCATGCAGCTTCTTGCTCAGCACCAAAGAATGCTGAGGGGCATTTCACTGAATCAGGATGGATCCAAAAAGTGCTGTGAAGCAGATGGAAGGCAGCACATTTCTCTACAGCAGTGTTTTGGGGGAGATGCTTTGGAGCTGACATGAATCTTGTGAAGGTGTTGTCTTAGTAGGACTCTCTGAAGCAGACCCTGAGACAAGGTGTTTTGGGCAAGTAGTTTATTTGAGAAGAGATTCCAGAAAAAAAAAAAAAGTAGGAAAGGTGGGAAAGAGACAGAGAAAAGCAGATAGCCAGTAAAGCGATTGATAATTATCAGGTGAGTTATCACATGAGCAATTAGACATTGATTCAGCTAGGGAACTCTGGGAGACAATGCAGAACACACACCTTGGAGTTATCCCAACCTAGGGTCAAAGAAGCTGAGGTATCCACTCATCCATCCTCATCCATTTTTGATGACTGCTTGCAAGGCCATTAAAACTTCAGCGTTCTGGCTATCCCTTCCTCAATGCAGAGAATTACATGATTCTTCACTGACAACAGCCTTTTATGAACAGAAGTGTGTGCTTGGAGGATGTGGGCAAGGCATCAGAAGGGTCTGGTAGGAGGATTATGGGCCAAATTTTTCTGATTTCTTTATGGAGATAGGATCATAAACTCAAGGCAGTCAACCCCCTGAATAGAATGGTCTTGAAGCTGTGTTGTGGCAAGAGGCTAGAGGAGCCAAGGATTGTGTAATGGTGGGTGGTGAACACTAGCTGGAGGCATTCTGCCTGGGATTGCTCCTCCAGAACAGTGAGACAACTGAGAGTGTTGGCAACTCATCCAGGGGAGAGCTGTGGGTACTACAGTTAAATGCCTTGATAATGGTTCACTTTTCCTTGGTTTTCTTATTTCCTACATTCTAAGAGACAGACTTGAGTTTCCAAAACTTCAATAACCTGAGGTAGGTACATAGCAAACATGTTTGAAGGTAAATTAGTAAGTGGATGATTGTATGAAGACCTAAATCTTGGACCATGAGGTCAACACCTTCTACTCTTCTAAGAAAATTTGACTTGACATTCATTCCTAGCATACCACTTGTCTCATTATCTGAACTTGCTTCCTTGCTCACTGGGCCAAGGGTTTGGAACTTTATTCTAGCATATGTAGGAAATACTTAACATGAGTACTGAGTTGCAGAGGAGGTACTCCACTATCATTAAATAAAAAGATAGAGGCAATTTGTACTTTCATTTCATCACTTTCAGCCTCTGCTTCTCCAGTGGGTCACTCTGTACCTATTTTAATTACTCTAAATCTTGAAGAATTCCCTGACTAAACTTCACTTTATTGGTGAAGTCTTCCCTGATCATTCTATTTTACAGTAACACCTATTGTTATGTGTTATAACATAGCACATGTTATATGTGTTTAATGGCACATGTTTAATGGCCTTGCAAGCAGTCATCAAAAATGGATGAGGATGGATGAGTGGATACCTCAGCTTCTTTGACCCTAGCTATGAATTGAATGTATCCCCTCCAAAATTCATGTGTTGAAACTTAAACCCCATTGTGGTGGTATTAAGAAATGGGGGCTTGGCCGGGCGCGGTGGCTCAAGCCTGTAATCCCAGCACTTTGGGAGGCCGAGGCGGGCGGATCACGAGGTCAGGAGATCGAGACCATCCT
>NW_016804523.1:152643-159319 GCF_001698545.2 Rhinopithecus bieti
AAAACCCGTCAAAAAAAAAAAAAAAAAAAAAAAAAAAAAAAAAAAAAAAAATAGCTGGGTATGGTGACAGGTGCCTGTAATCCCAGCTACTTGGGAGGCTGAGGAAGGAGAATCACTTGAACTGGGAGGCGGAGGTTGTAGTGAGCCAAGATCATGTCACTGCACTCCAGCCTGAGCGACACAGCAAGATTCTGTCTCAATAAATAAGTAAATAAATAAATAAGTCAAAAAGCAGAAACAATGCAAATATTCTTAATCTGATGAATGGATAAACAAAATAGTATCTATGCATACAATAGAATATTATTTGGCAATAAAAGAATGAAGTACTGATCTGTGATACAACATGGAGGAACCTTGAAAACATTATGCTAAGTGAAAGAAGCCAGTTCCCGAGGACCACACATTGTATGATGCCATTTATATGAAATGTATAGGCAAATCTATAGAGATAACTAGGAAACCAGTAGTTCCCTAGGGCTGGGAGAAGTGAGATGGGAGTGACTGCTAATAGGTATGGGATATTTTGGTGGCAGTGATAAAGATGTTCTAAAATTAGATTGCATATCTCTGTGAAAATACAAAAAAATTTAATTATATATTTAAATGGGTGAATTTCATAGTGAGTCAGTAAAGCTGTTTAAAAAAATCAGGGAGTCAGTGGTGGTGTGGTAGTGAAGCCCTCAATTTTAGATGGTGGAGATTTTGTGGAAAGGAAGGAAGATTGGAGTTGATAGACACCAGATATACCTGAACCTATGTAGGGCCACGCCTGGGTTCCATAGATATTTTTCCTATAATTTTTTTTTCTATGTCTTCTGGATAACTACATTTTCTTCCTTAGTCAACACTGAATTCACAAGGTAATTCTAGAGCAGGTTATGAGAACCAAGCCAAGTTGTCTGTTGCCACTGGAATCATGCTTAAATCTTATCTTTTCCCCCCCACTGTCCTCGGCACACAGAACTGATTTTTAGTAGCTGGGATAGGGTAGCCAGGCTTTCTCTTCTCATGTGAGTGCAAAATCAGGCGAGTCCATGAAGAAATTAAAGCAGATCATCTGGAGTCTATAATTTTTAATAATTTTAAACTAGCTACAAAATGTCAATCACTTCACAAACTGACAGAGGAGACAGGAGGAATTTAATATTACATGCTATAATGATATTTATCTCACAGTTTATATTTCATTCATTTATATTATTTTTTAAAAGGTTTCTTTATCAGCTACTAAACATCTCAGCAATTTGGTGTGCATAGCTCTAGATTAAGCAACAAAGAATTGTACTGATAACAAACCACAGGGGAAATGGTGGTTAGTAAGAGTCAGCCTTACAAAATTTACATCCACACTGTTTCACAGCAAGATTGCTTTCTCCAAAACGTAGCCATCAAAAGCAGCAAACAAACCCTATATTACATCCATTTGACATAATTTCAGCCAAACATAGATTTTGCTGGAAATGATTAAATGGTGAGTGTGTCAAATCCATCTTTTTTAAAATTCTTTTTTTTAAAAAAAGGATGATTATGATTTAGAAGTCTCTATATATTGACAGGAAAAAAGTGACACTACTGCACTTTTGCTGGTATAACTTAATCTTGACAGTGTCTCAATACTGAGCATGCTTTGTTGTTCTGTTGTTGTTGCTGTTGTTTTATGTGTGTGTGTGTTGTCTCATCAGTATGCTACTGTCATGGAAAGTTTTTGTTTAAGTAGGAATCTAAAAATCTATTTAGTTCTCATGCATAAATGCATAAATCACATCACTTTTAGTGCAATGCCTGTTATGTAATTCCACATTGTCTAATCATGAAATCATAAAGACAGATAACAGCCATGAGGAACCGAAGATGGCACATTTTGAGAAATTCAGAGCCTGACACTCAAAGGACTGTGGCAGTAGCTCTGTGGAATGTCACAGTTTTACAAGAACAATACTGTGGATTGAAAGAATCAACAGCACATTGAGCATTCCTAAATTGTTGTTATTCAGCAAATGCCACTGAGGAGAGAAAAGGAAAAATGAAACTCAAGACATCAAGGAGTTAGAGCCACCAAATGACCACTATATACAACCTTTGGAAAGAAAGAGACCCAGAGAGAACAAAAGACACAAAGTATTGTTGGGAAGCTGACAGATGACACAGGACAACATTCACAATGGGGGTGGACTGATGTGTGTTATGTGTGCAGACCTACTAGATAATACCATGAGAAAAGCATGAAGGAGCTATCTTGCCCGATAGCATTCAGAGGAGAACACAGGTGGGCACATTTAACCACTTCCCAGCATCTTTGTTGCACGTTGGTTGGCCTCATCAATTCTGGTTTTGTTGGAATCAGCCTAGAAAAGGGGGAAAAGAAACAGAACTCAGGTTACCCCTTAAAAATCCATTCACCCTTCTGGGTCCAGGTCCAATACTTCCTCTTGGGGGAAACCACTAAAACCTCCTTGGTCAGCATGGGCCATCCTTTCTTTTGTCTTCCCAGAACGACAGCTATGGCTGTACTTGAACGTGATAGTAGAAGCTTATTTTTCATTTTCAATAATTTTCCCTACCAGAGAGCAGAGGCTTATATATGATTTATCTTTCTATCCTGGAAAGATACTCAATGACTTCTATGGTAGGCATTCACATCTGTTGGACCAAGTTGAATTACATTTCTTATACAGTAGGATTGAAACCATGGCTAATTTATTAGCAGCGTCCCTTTGAACAAATCACATCTTGGGGCTCAGCTTTCTCATCTCCAACCTGGGTGATAAAAAATATTGCTAATGAGCATGAGCATGTACAGTGGACCCTTGGACCTCATGGGTTTGAATGGTGTGGATCCACTTTTACATGGATTTCTCTTTCTTTCTTTCTTTCTTTCTTTCTTTCTTTCTTTCTTTCTTTCTTTCTCTCTCTCTCTCTCTCTCTCTCTCTCTCTCTCTCTCTCTCTCTCTCTCTCTCTCTCTCTTTCCTTCTTTCTTTCTTTCTTTGACACAGGGTCTCGCTCTGATGCCCAGGCTGGAGAGCAGTGGTGTGATCATGGCTCACTGCACCCTCAACTGCCTGGGCTCAAGTGATCCTCCCATCTCAGCCTCCTAAATAGCTAACACCACAGGTGCATGCTACTATGTCTGGCTAATTTTTCTATTTTTTGTATAGATGAAGTCTCATTATGCTGCCCAGGCTGGTCTCAAACTCCTGGGCTCAACCAGTCCTCTCTCTTCAGCCTCCCAAAATGCTGAGGTTACAGGCATGTGCCATTGTGCCTGGCCAGAATTTTTTTCAATAAATATATTGGAAAATCCTTTGGAGATTTGCAACAATTAAGGCAAACTTGGAGATGAATGTGTTACTTAGAAATATTAGGAAAATTAAGAAAATATTAGCCACGTCATGAATGCATAAAATATATGTAGATACTAGTCTAGTCTATTATTTACTACCATAACATACACACAAATCTACTATGAAAAGTTAAAATTTATGAGACTTAAACAAACATAGGCTACACATGGGACTATTTGCAGTTGAGAGAAATGTAAAGATGCAGTATTAAATCATAATTGTATAAAATTAACTGTAGTCCATACTGTACTACTCTAATAATGTCATAGCCACCTCCTGCTATTGTGGTGAACTCAAATGTTGTGAACATCCATTTAAAATGCTCTGTGATGCTAATCATCCTCACCATCTCTCCAGTAAATTGCATAGTGCAGTAAAAAGTGATCTCTTGCAGTTTCACATTTTTTAAAAAATCATGTTTAGCCCAATACGGTAAACCTTGAATAACATCATGGCATCCATACAGAGTGCCACCAGTGATGCTAGCAGTGCTACCAAAAAGCAAAAAAAGTCACAACATTTCAAGAAAAAGTTGAATTGCTTAATATGTTCTGAAGATTTCAGACCGATGATTCATCTTGTAAACAAATTGTATAAACTGATGGTATCAATAAATACAGTGTAGTATTATAAATGTATTTTATCTTCCTTATGATTTTCTTAATAACATTTTCTTTTATCCAGCTTACTTTATCATAAGAATACAGTAAATAATACATAAAACATAGATGTCAGTGGACTTTTTATGTCATAAAGGCTTCCGGTCAACAGTAGGCTATTAGTAGTTAAATTTTGGGGAGTCAAAAATTTTCAGCTGCATGGGGGTTGACATCCTAAATCCCCATGTTGTTCAAGGGTCAACTGTACTTTGTTCCACTCGTTAAACTTTGACAACATCAAGATTAACAACATCAACTATAAAGTGTGTACTATTATTAGCTCCCTTTTCCAAATGAGAAAAGCAGGCAGAAAGGATCTGGAAAATTTGTCTGAAGTCTTAGTACTAATAAATGGAGAAACCAGAGTCTGAATGCTAGCAACCTGGAGTCAGAATCTACACTATTCATCACTTACTATTCAATTTGTCAAGATCAAATGAGTTTATATACATAATGTGCTTGGAATAATGTTTTGCAAAATGAAGGGCTCATTAGTTTATCTTGCAATTATTGTTACTGTGTGAAAACTTGGGCTTGCTTCTGAGATGCTTAATAGTTTTTAAGTGCATTTCTGAAGACTCATTTCTATGAGCTTCATAACTGTCTTGTCTTTAACAGGTGCACATTTACCATGATTTTGTAACTGGCTGGCTTTAATCTCTTGGTTGATCTCTTTACTGCTTGGGTTACGTTTGTAGTATATGCAGCATGTAACCAAGGGCTGCTACCAGCATAAATCTTTAAACTCCAGAAAACGAATGATTCCCATCACCCCCGAGAAAAATGCATCAGCAAGCAGAGGTGAAGACAACGATTCTGTTGAGGCTGTTCTTTTGTCCTTCCCTGACTAATGCTGTCTATCCTTCTACAGCCTGGGAAGAAGAGGAGGAGGCTGCCAGGCAGTGTGGGGAATCTGAACTGATTTTCTCTCAACCAGTATCACTCAATGATTACCAACTTTGTACCTATTGCAGTGCTGTACTTCCCTATTTCTACTGAGCTGAGTCTTCTGTATTCAGTTCATATTGTGAATTCTCAGGACATTAGAATTATCCACGTTCAAATAGAAATTTGCAAAGTTAAAATAAACATGTTTCTACATTAATCATAACTTTGAATTACCTGGCAATGGTTCTCTGTCATCTGTTTGGATAATTGAGATTTGTCTTTTAAAATCGGCATTTACATAGTAAGATAGGGCACTGATTTTGATTGTTTTGAACTGCAGACTCATATTTTTGGCCTTAGGTTTCTCAACTGGAAAATGGATAATCTCTCCAATTTTACTTGGTTCTTAAGCCCTCCCTTTCCAGCTACAAATGGTATCAGAAATAATGACACTTCAGTGCAAAGGAAAATTACAGGATCAGAGCAATGTGAAATGTTCCTGTAGATTGAATTATTATGTTGCCAAGACTAAACACTTTGAAAAGCTCAAATGAGAAAAACAATTCATTTAAAAATGATGGCATTTCTGAGCACAAACATTCTAGGATCTCCTGTACAAGAATGCACTGAGGAGCCTTCACTTGGGGATATTTGAGGTTACTCTGGATATCATCAAAGGATGTGGGAGGAGCTTTGTATTTCTGTGTACCACGATGAGGGAGGAGCTGAAAAAGACTTATGTTCAATGAGCTTCTGTGATTTCCACCTAACTTACTTCTGAAGCATATGAAAATTCCACCCCATGCAGTATTTGACACAGAAAGTACTGCCCCTTTATTATATAAAAGAATTAGCTCCTTTTAGAAAAAAAAAGTCTGGAATCTCCTTGCAGATGTTTTCCTGGTATTTGGAGAATGCTCCTATGATCACCCTACTTATATGCTGTAGGACTTTATTTATGATGGCTGTCCCATTCCAGTTCTTATGTTTCAATTTAGAAAATTCTAAATTTGCTGGAGTGCAACATATGTTACATGTTTGTCCTTGTGAGAAAGCCAGGATGACCACCAGAGAGCCAGTAAAAGGTTAGAAGGAGCTGTTCAGCCCATCTTCTGAATACTCTGGGAATCTCAACTTCAGACCATGCCAGGTAACTTTTAGGACCCAGCTCAGACTTCCAGCCTGTTCTGATCCTAGGTCTGAATGGTTCTCTTACTATCCTTCAGGTGAGGCAACCAGGTCACAGAGCTGGTGAATGGCAAAACCCTATTAGAACTCAAAGTCTTAGCTCTCAAATGCTGTGTTTTCTCACTGACAGAAGAACGTGAGGACTGCTAAAGCATCAGCCTCACTGTATTCCAACGTGTGCCTGTCATCTACCACTGACAACTTTATTTTTATTTATATATTTGCTTATTAGAGATGGGATCTTGCTCTGTTGCCCAGGCTGGGGTGTGAGTGCAGTGGCACGATCATAGCTCACTGCAGCCTGGAATTCCTGGGCTCAAGGAATTCTCCCGCCTCAGCCTCTGGAGTAGCTGGGACTGCATGCCTAACTTACCACTGATAACTTTTAATCAAAGTTTGAACATTGCTAAGGTATTTCCTTAGCAACAGTTCCCATAAACCTTCTGATGTGGGTTTGCTTCCAATTCAGTAAGTTTTCTGAAAAAATTATGTTTTAGCCTTAGAAGGTATATCTATATATGGTTGTTTATTTATATATATGGTTATTTATATATAGTTATTTATTTATATATAAGATTAGTTATTATATATTTATA
>NW_016804523.1:162171-165994 GCF_001698545.2 Rhinopithecus bieti
AAATACCCTTAAGTGGAAAATGAGATTTTTAAATAAAGTAATTTCTTGACAATTCATGAGGATGTATTGAAAATCTCATTGTTAAGGACTCCCAAAACTTCACTATTGATCCAAGTGATGAGAAAAGATCATGATTGATAGAGCTGGGTTCTGTTGGAGTCAGGAGAGACTATGATAGAAACATCACAAGACTCTCCTTACCCCTACAGTGTGACTGTAATTACATCTTAGATATGCAGGACACTTCTGCATACTGTTTCCTGTTATCAGAAATGAGAACTTCAATGAAAAGGTGGAAATCTATTAATAATTGTGCAGTTCATGCGACATGATCATTTGGGGCAATGCTGGGTTGAAGCGGGCTCTATTTAAATCATGTGTGGATTTTGATTCTGAAAAAAGGGGGCTATTTAAAGTGTTGACTGGAAACTAATGATTCAAAGGCAATTAGACCCTTCACCCACTTCAATGATTCCACACTCAAGGAATGATACAAATTGAAATAGTCATCACCCATCCCACCTGCCTGGCTTCTGATTAAACCTTGTAACTGTATATGCCTCTGTCTTTATAGTACACTGGGTCTAGAAGAAAACCTTCTCCTTAAAGATGAGAACTAGAAATGCAAAGTGGCAGAATCAAGATGCCACTTGCCTTTCCAGGAACACATTTTCTTGCTTAAAGTTCAACTCTGTCAATAAGAGTTTGGCCCTTCTATTAGTAAAGACTCTCCTTCTGGAACCCTAATTGGCTTTGATGCATTATCTAGCTGCATCTGCAAGTAAAGTGGGTCCATTAATAGAAAACGAATACTTCCTGTTTTTTTTTCAAATCGTTTTTCTGTTGGAGGGCAGCTCAGCAATGATTTCTTAGTTCATTATTCTGGGCCGTAATGGGTTAGGTCAGCTTGTGTTGGCTCTAGTGAGTTTTGAAACTCTCAATATTATTCTAATATCTATTGATTTACACAGCATTAAAAGCTTTATCATGTGAAAGCCTTCTTAACAATGATAAGCATGCCATTACTTGCAAAAGTAAGCAAAGTATTTTGCCAATCAGCACTAAAGTTTGCATAGCTCATATTGATCAGGTAAAATATGCAATCAGATATTTTTAACATGGAGTATGTACAACACAACAGGACAAAGTGTTCCCTTTATGCCTATTTATTCCTTTTTCAAGTCATTGGAGGCTACTTGCATACCAAGAAACTACTATTTAGATTTATGATTCTAAAAGTCTTAAAAGTATCCTTCTCTGCTCACCAAAATGAAATGAATTATGTTAAGAAAATTCAGGATATCAGACAAAGAACTTCAACATCTCCCAGGGAATAAACACACAACATAAGTTATCCACATGGAGTAGATTATAGATGAACAATTATCATTAAATCTATAATGCCTCTATTTCTCCTTTTTAGCATTTGGACATAAGAGTTTGTAATCAATATTTAAGACCCTACTGATTGAGGAAAGGGCATGAAACATGGAAATATAAATTATGTAGGAGTTCTGTGTTGTAGAATATCAGGTTTTGGTGCCCTAGGTCTCTTTATAGGAACTTTCCAGTGTTTCTTTCTAATCTCTTCTAATTTTAAGCCCCCCCCCCCACACCCCTTCCCAGTCTACTCCCTCCAGTCTTTCTTATGGCCCACGTTGACATGGTGGATCTTAGAGCCAAGTCTGATGTCCTTTGTAAACTCAATTTCATCATATAAAATTCCCTATTTTTAGTTCTGGGTATGTGAACTGTTAAACTGGAAATGGAACCTGGATATTTTTGAATCATCATTAAAGCTTTGGCATTTATAAAAACAAAGCTCATAATCATGTCCTGGCTCAACTGACCATTCTTCCCCCATTTTCTGACTCTATCCCTTCACCACCTCCACTTGACAAACTATTAATACTAACCATCCTTCAAGATTCAATTCAAAGTCAACTTACTCTGAGATTTTCCCGAACTTTGCCTCTTGAGATCTTTCCTTATCTAACCTTGTTTAGCATTTTATCTGTGGATCTCTTACTGAATTATATTTTGAGTGATAGAAAATTCGTCTGGAGGCTCGTTGCCTCCCATAGGCTGTGAATTTCTTTGCAGTAGGGGTGGTGTCTTTCTCATGTGTATGTGGCCCACAGTGCCTAGCATAATGCCTGGCTGACAGGAGCCTTTGAGAATATTTGCTGAATTAAATTTGACCCTCTTATTTTCACTCCAATTCTGTTGCTGAGTCCTATATTTTCTCTTGGAAAATGAAAACATTTCCAGCTATCAGTGAGCCTGAATCCAAGGTTGTGTTTTGAGGATCTTGTTATGCCCTTCACACTTCCTGATGGTCATTTCAGAAGTAACTCGCAGTAGCGACTTGCTGACTGCCATGTGCTCACCTTCTCCATGATCCTGTCGATCTGGCGATTCTGTGTATCGATCTCATTGCCCATATCCAGGGCCATGTGACGGAGGTTCCCGATGATGCCGCTCACCTGCTCCAGGTTTTCATCCATTTCATTTTCTCGGGCATCATTTGTTACCCTGGGATCCAAAGAGCAAGTTTTAAAAGACAGAGGGTGGAAAACATATTGAATACCAAGGACCCAAAGCATACTGGAAACCTGTAGTCCTCTGCATGTCAACTTTATCTACCTTTAATCTCCATCCAGTACAAAAACACATTTTAGCTTTCATACAGTAAAAATAAAAAAAAAGTTTAAAATTGCATTTTGAACCCTTGAATTTCTATTCTTAAAGAAGGTATATTAAATAGATTAATTTATCTACTTTCTCACTCCTTCCATTATGTCGTTTCCCCTTCATGTGTTTATCTCAATTTTTATTATTTAAGAACGAAAACATTTTGTTTGAAAAGACTTTAGGTCAGAGCACGAAGATGGAATTAGACAGAAATGGTATTCTTATTTCTAGGAATATTCTTAATATTTCTAAACTCAAATTAAGTCTCAAAATTTCTAAGACTCAAATTAAGAATACAATAAAAAGCTTATTGTGCTAAGTCACAGTCTCTGTGCTCATCTCTTTTCACACTTGAGATTGACACCAATGGTAAGAGTAATGATAATTACAGTCTGCCCCTTAACCCTGCTTGCTCCCAGGAACTCCAAGGAGAGATACTTGTTCAAGATGATTTTTATTTGTTCATATGTTAATACCATAGGTTTCTTAGTGGCATGGTGCATAGGTGATTTCAGAGTAAAAAACTGTGACAAAAGAGTATTGTTTCAGGTTGAGTGAAGTGGGAATGGGAGGAAGGAGCTGACTCACAACACCCATTACATTTTTTCACAGTCCAACTTGAAAGTTAAGGAGGTACTTATTTCAGAATTTCCCTAGTATATATGGTATTGAGTTAAAATATATTCAGAAGGGTTAAAATCCTTCCCCCATGGTGACTCCCAATGTAGACTGGCTCATTACGGTTTCAAAGGCAGCCCAGGCCAGAGAAAATTAAAAAATTAAAGGAGAACTTTCTAGCTCTTTCCTGTAGGGAAGAAGTTTATTTAAATGATCATCAACAGCTAAGAGATACTTCTAGTTCGATGGTGCTTGGCCCTGAGTGCATATCAGAATCACCTGAGGAGATTTAATGGGCCACAGGTGCTTGTGTCTCACTTCAAGAGATTCTGGTTCCATTGGTGTGGATTGGGCCCAAATATTGCTATGAAAAGAAAAAAGTCTCCCCTGGTGATTCTAATATACAGCCAGGCTTAAGAACCCTTGGTCTACTTTCCCCGGAAGCAAAGGGAGAGATGAGTTCTGAATTGGCTGATGTGTGTAACTTGAGTTTTTTTTTTTTTTTTTTTTT
>NW_016804523.1:166230-181424 GCF_001698545.2 Rhinopithecus bieti
TTTTTTTTTTTTTTTTTTTTTTTTAAGGAAATGCCCCGAGTCATAATTTGAACTTTTAAAATAGATATTTAAGTTGTCTTTTGATTCTAGGTTTCAAAATAAATCATTAATAAGAAGCTAATTATTCTCTATTTTCACTCGAAATCCATTCTTGGACCTTCTTTGCTCTGTACTCTCAGGAGCTGACCTCATGACTGTATCACCCAGTTTGTCTTACCCTCTGGCTTTCAGTAGGCTTTGGCTAATGGCCAATGAAACTGCAGGGCAAGAGGAGTGAGAGGTTAAGCATTTCTTTCCCTCTTTCACTCCCTGTTAGCTTTGGTAGTGGCTGTATTTCTCTACTGATAGTTCCTTGCCCACAGTCGTAACTATTGCTGGGTTCTGAAAATCATTCCTTCTCCTGTCCCCCAGGACTATGGTGGTAACAGCTTCCTGCTATTGCTAGCTCAGAAGTGTCTCACCATTCCTTGTTATTAGTCCTGCCCACCCCTCTGTAAGTAGTCTCTTTTATAAGCTCTATTCAATTAAACTCATGGAATGTGACTTGTGCCTACTGCCACATTGAGTCTGGATGTGGTCATGTGACTTGCTTTGTCTAATGAAACTGGCAAACACAAGTTAAGCAAGCAAAGGTTTGATAAGTGCACTGAGGCTTGCCCCCTTGGAACGCTGCTACCACCATGTAAGGAACCTGGGCTCTCTTGCTGAAGAGGCCACATGGAGAACAGACGTGCCCCACCAACAGCCCCAGCCAACCACCAGACAAGTGAATGGGGCCATCTTGGATCACCCCACCCGGGCAAGGTCCAGGGAAGGTTTAGAAAAGAACACTCAACTGGTAAGTAGATTAATGAGCAATAAAATGGTTGTTTTTTAGAAAACCATTCAGTTTTGGGGTTGTTTGTACTTGACAATAGAGAACCGCTATAGCGCATGCTGCATGAGGCTCACCTGCGGATGAAGCCACCACTGATGGCCATCTGCTCCCGTTCGTCCACTACACGAGCAGGCTGGCTGGCCACCACTCCGTCCTGATTATTGCCCCAGGCTTTTTTGTAAGCATCACTTGATTTAAGCCTATGCAAAAGAGAGGGTGAGTGACAAGGCACAGGGGTAGAGGAGCAAGCTCTCAACAACTGTCACTTCTTCAAGTGAAGAATCGAACCAAGCGAATGAGTTTTAAGTCGAGGCATTAGAGAATACCGATATATCATAATCCAGACCCAAACAGTTGGCCACCACCATGCCTCAGCTACTCAACCTTTCACTTCCAATCGAGTCCATTGCAATGGACTGCAATCTTTGCCCACAAGGTTGTTCTTGTTTTGGTTTGTTTTGTGGTTTAGTTTGGATTTCGGACAAGGACTAAGGTAGCTGGAGGACATTTAGTTCTATTTTAGTGATGTGGTTATATCTGAAGACACAAAACACACAGAAAAACATACTGGCAGACAGACATAAAACAAGACTGCCAAGTAGAGTGTGCACATCACACCACAGCAACACATTGTCATCAAGAAAACATCCTCAACCAAGTTTTTACAAACCATCATGCAAAGATCCCTGTGAAATATATATATATTTTCCCAACACATGTGGAACTAACATTTCCAAATCTCCATGAAGGACATAAAGGATTGGTGGTTGGCCAAGAGTGATGGTCTTTGCGTTGCCTCTAGAGTGATTTGAATTAGATAATATATCGGTACTTCCAAACAGTCACCATACATCCAGAGTTGATGTACAAACCTTTGTCCACAGAGACAAAAAGTAAAAGAAGCATAGTGAAATGAATGCAGGAAAATAGAAGAGAGAACAAGCCATCTAGCACCGAAAAGGGAAACCCTTCTATGTCTTCTTCATGCACCAGCTACAGGCATGAGTAAAAAGTGAAGCATTCTCATTTAAGCCAAACTACTCCAGAAGTTGACCATTCTCGAAAAAGGCACTAGCAGGACAGTAATAGCCTTCATGAGGATTTGAAACGCAGGTTCGGTAGCTTCTTTGTTGGGCTGAGGGGCAGGGTGGAGAGTGCTTACAAACTCCTACTTTAAACTATCCTGGCGTTGTAATGGAGGAGAGTGGTTTAATGCTGGTATGGTCTCCATGGGCTATATTGCACTGAACTGCCTTGGAGAAAAACTTAAAATCCAGGCATACCTATTGTGCCCAATAGAAACATGTGCAGCATATTTTGGTGGGTGTTGTAATTAAAGGCAATCAAAGATGTTTTTAGGTTCTTTACATAGTAGAAACCACATGCTTTTAGTCCAAAACAAGAGACATTCTTTGGTCCCATTTTCACATTTTCTTGTGTAAGACACTAGAATTTAACATTTTATTTTCTTCTTTCACCAGAGGACCACAGCCATCTATTAAAACTGGCTCTAATACTTGCGGACTGGGGACCAAGCAACCCTAGAGACAACCTGGAAAATTGTACCAATGGAATTTCAGCAACTCCCACAATCAAGCCGCAGGCCTTAGTGCAGTCAAAATTTATTGCACCAGAGGGCCATGGACCCATTCAATGAAACAAGATCCCCAAACTAAATTTAATAGGGCTTAGAGTATGGCTTTTTTAATTGTTATTTTTCCAACTCCCCATCTCCTCCCTCCTCAGATTAAAAGAAGTTATATGGACTTCGTGATGTTTTCTGCTATGTCAAATGTCTGCTATACCATCTTTGGCAAAGTCAAATGAGTGGGAAGTATGCGTTTCTGAAAGAAGGCAAACCACTGCACCCACAATGCTGCACATAGACTCACATCACTGCCGTACATCTACCATAGTCCCTTGAAACATGCCGAGACAGGGCGAAGCCCTCAGAGAGTCCAGGGCACCACCAGCCACTGCGTTGTGACACATGGTTTTTAAAGCATTATTTACACACAATAGGGAACACCTCAGTCAAGCTTTGAAGCTTAGTTTAGGGTCTCTTGTGCATTAAGGAAATTAGTGATCACTCAAATGTGGAATTCGTAGGAGCCATCATTTCATTAGAACATTAGAATCCATCCCAGGGGAACCTGCCTCCACCCTTTCTTCACACACAGTTGATGAAGGGGGGAAAATGTATCTGTTGGAATTTATCACGAAATGGATGGAAATCTCACCTGGGGGCAAGTTGCCACGGAAAGGAATATACAGTCAAATCTTGACTAACTGGAATGCTTGGTAATGAAGTTTTTTTTTTTTGATGAATTATATGACTTTCTTAATGAACAGTGGGGCCAAGGAGGAAAGTTTTGTTTCATGGGGGATGAGTGAATATCTTTGCTAGACTCCTGAGCCACTTTCCTGCCTGAAAGTCTTAAGGTAAAAGACCTGATTGAATCTTTCCTTGGTTATCATTTATATTGATTGCTTGATGGCCTTTTCTGTGAAGATCAACTCTTATTGTTTGGTCCTCATAGATGTGGAAGTTGCAGGAGGATGCAGACTAAGCAAGACAATTCAAACTACCCTGGAAGTAAAACCATTTTACATTTCTGATGTGAGGTTTTCTCTTTGTTTCTTTTTTGCTAAAAATGGAAGGGGGCAAGAGCATGCAGCTGAGGTTTCCAGTTAGCTAGATTCCAGTTAATCAGGCTTTACTGTAGATCATTCTTTAAAAAGCAAATTATTTTATTTTTTTTTTGCAATTTGAGCCCCTCCCCCTCCTAAATAGGAAGTGGGATATTTTAAATCAGCCTCAAAGTTTAAAGGATGTGAATGGTCATATAATCTGCTAAAATGACGTCAATTTCTATTCTAAAAGCTAGGATCAGGAGAGCTTTTAGGAAAAGTCTTCTTTTAAAAGGGGATGTGGGAGGGGTGAGGGAGATTGGATAAGGAGTCTAATTTTCCAAATGCATGTTGGACAATCCACTCATGCATTTCTTTTTCCACCACTAGTCAAATGACATAATCTTCCAGAACCTCAGTATTAGGTTCCTTCCATTGCAAACCTTTATAACCACATGTCACATTTCTGCTACATTCCAAAAAAGCGTTGCAGAAACTTGAGAACAGTTGAATGTTTTGTGATGTTGTGCATGCAAAATCTACACATTTCAACATTTCAGCCAGTGTACGGGTAGATCTTCCAAGGAGAAAAATTTGGGAGGGATGGGTCCAATTTGAGTAAGGCTTGAACACTTCTTGCTGAAGAGCTCACTGCCTCTGTGTTGGGTACAGCAGCAGCATCTCTTGACCAAATTTGGCAACTGGTGGGCAGTAGAAAGGGAGAATCTCTGTCATATTCTCTAATTTATAGAATGCTTCCCTGGGCCAAATTACCTGTCTCTTTTATTTTGGAAAAAATCAAACCTTCACACACGCGTTTCTCATCTTCCAAACTTACCCACAGCCTTTTCTAAACCTGCAATTTTGACTCTTGGGGTTGGGGAAAAGGAAGTTCCCTGGGGGCCTCTTTCTTGAGGCTAGCCTCTGTCTCAAGGTACACTTTCTGGAAAATGTTGAAACGTTCATCAATAAAAGTTGCTGACAGTGAAGCTTTCACTGTAGTATGCCTGATTTTTAATGCATCAACAGTAACTCCTGCTAATATCATCTATGCTATGAGATGAATGCATTGGAGACGGTATTGATCTGTTCTGCATGCCACATGCTCATCCTGCCTATGAGCTTGGCAGGAATGAGCTTGTCAAGGCTTGGAGATGGGCCTTGGGAAACCAAAGCTTCAGGCAGGCAGGCAGCACCTACTTGTTACAGGGACACACACAAAGCCCGCAGAATTTTCCTAGGTCCGTCAAATTCTTTTCTGCTTCTTTCATGTCCTTATTGATTTGGTCCATCCCTTCCTCAATGCGTTCCAGTTGTTCTGATTAAACACAAGTATTTTATCCCCACAGAATGAAGCAGATGGAAAAGGACAAAGAAAAAAAAGACAAAACTTCAGACATTCACTTTGACATTAAAAAAGAAAAAAAAAAAGAAAGAAAGAAAACTGGACGCCACAGATTAGAGCTGGTACCCAGTACCTACTTGTTACAAGGACATATGAAAAGGCCACAGCATTTCCCTAAATCTTTTAAATTTTTCTCAGCCTCCTTCATGTCTTGGTTGATATGGTTCATGCCTTCTTCGACACGATCGAGTTGTTCTGGTTAGGACAAAGGGATGACAGTGTGGAATGAATTTTTTGGGGGTCTCCAACAGAACATGAGAAATGACTATGTGAAACAGAATTTGAAAGAGAGATATTACAATGCATTGTCCAAGAGGATGCATTGTTGAAGACTGCCACCGCTGCCCTACACAGGTATGGGTGGAAGGAAACAAACAAGATGCTCAAAATAGTTTGTAATTCAAACATGATGGGATGGGGTTGAAGGCCTGTTTGATTCCGAGTGTCCAGGAAAACAGCACAGCATATTCACTTACTCACGCACCAGTGAAACCCAGGAGGAAAAAACAAGATGTTAGTTTATGTTTTACGCATTCCAATTCAATGCTACTAGAGAAAGTATCTGCTTCAACTTTAAAATATCTCCATCTTTTGGTTTTTAAGCATCCTCAACCAGATAAGGGTAGAAAATAGAATCCATTTTCTTCTTTGGAGACAATAGCAGCAGCAGCAATCATAAGCAATGTATATGGCTCTCTTTTCTTCCCCTAGCAGTGGTTGTCTAGCCAGAGGGAGCCATGGTCTGCACTTGATTGTGCATATGTAATTCATAAAAGCTGTTAAAAAAAAAAAAAAAAAAAAAGAGTAACATCCACACAGCAACATTGTAAGTCCTGGAACATTGCAATTCCTCTCTCATCCTATGACTTAATTTGTTATGAAGGTTTTGGAAGGCATTTCACTTATCTGCCCCCTGATTTCCAAGTCTATAATGGGGGGCATGCTCCAAGCCCAGGCAGAGAGCAGGGAGAATGAATGTCTCTTTGGAAATAGGATGATGAATTGGAACATAGGACAGTATGATATCCCTGCTGCCAGCATAGCTGACCGTAGTATATCTCAGATATAGATCAATAGTCATCAGAATGAATCATACTTCTAGGTTGCCAGGGTTACATACACCAACTTATTAATTTTTTTGAATTGTGTCACCAAATTGAGATAACTACAAGTTCAATGAAAGGATTTTTAAAACAGCTTTTAAAAGACCATTAAAGGAAGGCAGCAATGGATGTCTCGGCTGTCTAATTACAAAACCTAATTACATTTCCATTCCTCTTTTCATCTGTATTTTCATTCATGCATGCATGCCTATGCCTCCTGGAATAAAGGGATGCCTAGAATACAACTGATAAGTACATTTCCAGCCTAAGGGCATATATCATCACTTAAACACAATTTCACATTAAGTTATACAGTGGAAATTGTGCGTCCGAAAAAACCAAGATACATTCACTAGTGACCCAAACTGCCAGATTGTGAATTTGGAAAATAAAAGCCTATTGTGTTTTCTTTTGTGAGGCTAAAGAACAGAATTCAGTTCATGAGGAATCTGCTATTTCTCCTACGCTTTTGAAATGACAGGTGAAAACAAAACTTCATTGTTTATCTAGCATTGAATACTTGGAGGAGATAATAAGGTAGTGCAGGAGAACTTTTGCTGAATAAATACAGGCACAGCAATGGCATTAAAAAAAAAATCCTTAAAAGAGCTAAATATGGCCAGGCATGGTGGCTCACGCCTGTGATCCCAGCACTTTGGGAGGCCAAGGTGGGCAGATCACCAGAGGTCAGGAGTTTGAGACCAGCCTGGCTAACATGATAAAACCCTGTTTCTACTAAAAATACAAAAAAATTGCTGGGCGTGGTGGCGTGCGCCTGTAATCCCAGCTACTTGGGAGGCTGAGGCAGGAGAATTGCTTGAACCTGGGAGATGGAGGTTGCACTGAGCTGAGATTGTGCCATTGCATCCCAGCTTGGGCAACAAGAGTGAAACTCCATCCCAAAAGTAAAATTACAATTAAAATTTTTTTTAAAAGGGTGAAATATATATATATATATTTATATATATATCTATATCAAGATGTTTTTCTTTTCTAAGGATTTCACTCNGATAAAACCCTGTTTCTACTAAAAATACAAAAAAATTGCTGGGCGTGGTGGCGTGCGCCTGTAATCCCAGCTACTTGGGAGGCTGAGGCAGGAGAATTGCTTGAACCTGGGAGATGGAGGTTGCACTGAGCTGAGATTGTGCCATTGCATCCCAGCTTGGGCAACAAGAGTGAAACTCCATCCCAAAAGTAAAAATTACAATTAAAAATTTTTTTTAAAAGGGTGAAATATATATATATATATTTATATATATATCTAAATCAAGATGTTTTTCTTTTCTAAGGATTTCACTCCAGTTTTCTTTTAAGAGTGCAATAAATTAGTCTGTAGATCAAGGTAAACTCAAGTGGAGGGACTGGGGCGGGGAGGGAAAGGAACTCCTCATCAGATGAAGAACCATTATATGTACAGACAATAGGGATGCCAAATTCCAATCAAGTAATTGCTAAGGGCCTCTGGGAGTGCAGGCTTGAGATGGATTGGAGGAGGCATCTGAGCTCAGAAGGAGAGATGCTGCCCCCAGCTAATGACAGCTGAAATAAGCATAGATTATGGCGTGGGGACACATATGCAGTTATCTGTCCTACTTGAGGAGTTTCTCCTAAGTTACAAAGCAAGTTGATAATTTTTTTTTTTGGTCAAAATATTTACTCTCTGACAAGATAGCAGGGACCCATCCACTGTGCTTCCAGAGATTAGGAGGTAACATATATATGTGAATTGATGCACAGGTATTGGACCTATGAATTAGATAATTGATATCAAAAGGGAAAAACAAACAGGCAAGTCTAAATCCATATTTCAGAAAGCTGGGTTCTGCCATCAGTCACCAGCTTAATTTGGCAAAGGTTTGAATAAAAGAGAAAACTGAAGCTGAATTTGATTCAGAAAACTATTCAGAAAATAGTTGATTTAGGACACTATTTTATAACTACCAATATCAGTTGAATATATATTTACATATGAATTCTAAGTCAAACCTTTAATTTAAAAAATATTGTGGAATCATTTTGTTGCAGAAATTCTAGCAATAATATTAATTTTTAGAGTGTACTGAGTTATGTTTGTGGAGATGTTTGGCATATTGGGACTTCACGGCACTTCAGTGATTTCTGTGAAGATGCTTTTCAGGAAATGCTTAACAGCATCTCATTCTGGGATAGACAGCAGCATCTCTGAGGCTGATGCAACACATCATCCAGTGTTGACTGCTTTTGATCTCCCTAAGCTTGTTTTCTGACTGGTTTCTGTTTATTCTTGGGGGCTGGGAAGAAAATAACATTTTGAGTAGGGAGGGCATCTTCTAGGAGGTGACACTATATATTGGGGCCAGAGCTTGGGCTTTCTTTTGCCATGATGTTGGATCACCAGTTATTTGTGATAGATTCACCAATGACAGGATGCTCAATGATCAGTATTAATGTTTTCCATTAATATTTTTCTAATGACTGGTGAAAACAAAATTTCTACTAATCTCTCCTAAGTAAGCCAACTTGGGGCCCTTAGAATTCTCAATTTGGTAAAAATCAGTAGAAGAATAGAAAGCATTAATACTATTAATCTAGTGTGCAGCCTTCATGAGTATGTTCAGTTACAAGATGCTGCCTCTATGAATTTCATTTTTCTTAGCATTTATGAACATATAGAAATGTATTTAAATTTAAACAGCTATATGCGGCTATCATGACTAAGTCATTCATAACAGATATTGGTGAGCGAACTTTAGCTACAGAGATGGTTTTTAAAATGCCACCTTGTAGTGTCATGAACCTTTTAAGATAGGTAACTCTCTGGACAGGGATTTACATTGTCTTTCTTCTGTCAGACAGTAGTCAAATATTTCACTGTTGAGTTTGGAGTTGGTCCCAGGAGATTTTCCCAAAAGTCACATCTTCAGCATCAAAACAGACATACAACTCAGCAAAGACCAGCAAAAGGAACAAAAGATATGGAGGTAAAAGCCCACATTAGGGCCAAGGTCATTTGAGGACTTCTCTTGGTGACAGATTTTCTAGAGGAATAAAAGTCCCGGGGCTCAGTACATTTCCAGGGTTGGTTGTCATGCTCAGTGCTCCTTGGTGTCTCCTGATACCTGGGCATAAAGCAAGAATCCCATAGGAAATTTCCTAGTCAATCATTTAATGGGACAACCTGGAATGGCCTGGCCTGATCCAACAATGGTTGGGATGGTTCTTTAGAAGGATGGCTGTTTCTTGAGGCTCCCGTGCTGCTGTGAGGTAGAAATAGTCAACATTTTTGGTGCTCACGCATAAACAAAATTAGTAGAAGATAACTGAAGAGAAATTTCAAAGCAGTTACTGATCTAAACAAGTAAAGGCAAAATTAAAATGCACTTATAATGGCAATGAAGATAGCTGTTGACATGCTCATCTGTCAATCAGAAAGGTCCTTCTGGGTCCCTACTGCCTAATTAAAAAAAAAAAAAAGGTCCTAAGCTCCTATTATATTATACTATAAATGAAATGTGTACCATTTAAGACTGGCCAGAAACCACCCACTTTCGGGGGTGTTACAGTTGCATGTTTCTTATCAGTATCTATCTACTCACCACACATCTGGTTAAACCCAATCTATCCTTGTTTAACTGAGGAATTCAGCATTTACTGTGGTATGGCCATAATTGAAATGTCTTAGCCGAGAACATTAAGTGCCTCATGGGGAAATCTGTCAAACAGACATTCTATTCTGCTTTGTTTCTCAGAGAATAATACAAAGCTGATTCTGGAGATTATTTTTGCTAAAGAATGTATATTTTTGCATTTTTATGAAGATTTCAGCAAATTATCTCTAGATTTTCTTCAGCAAAGTACAATGCAATTTATCACTCTTGTAAGCCTGTTATTCGTGTTTTCTCTTTTTGATTCCAGGTTTGTATATATTATTTTCCATGTCTTTATGTCAGTGCTTTATTGTTCAGGAGAAAAAGGCTCTATCCTAAATCTTTCCTAAGTGTACCCTCCATTGCAATGTCTCTTTTTCCACCCCCATCAAGTTACAAATTATTAACTTAAAAAATAAATAAGGTGAAACTGCTAATTATTTGAGTGTATATGTTTAAATTTTGCACTGGAAATCAGGGACCACTCTGCTTTTGGGCACACGTTGTTTAGTTATTTTTTTTAAAAGCAAAGATTTGCTGCATCCTGAGTTTCAAAGCCTGGGACATTGTTACACAGATCCAGCCAACAAGTCACATAATAATAAAAAACCCATTTGGGGAGTTCTGAAGACTTCCATTGCCATTGCAATACCTTCAACATGGAACTCTAGTAGACTTTGTTATTTGTGTACAACTTTTGACAATTTGTATCGTGAAAATCGAAGGAAAAACGTTGGGGTTTATATTCAACTTTTTTCAAACTTTTTCTCCATTTTTTTGAATCAATTGGTATATATTTATTGAAAAAGTTTAATACAAATAAATAATGTAAGACTAAAAGTCTTTATATGACAGCCAGATGCCTCCAGCTGCACACCTAAGCAATCTGCCACAGTGTTTACATTGAGGCCAGGCTCTTCCTGGGATGCTTCAAGCCAATGGCTGAGCACAATGGGGCTACTGGCTACTGGTGCTAGAACATTTCTGCCCAACACAAGGCTCCTCTAATCAGCAGTCTTTGCTCTTGGGCTCCCCATCGACCTGGCTGAGGGCTTCTCAGAGCAGCACTGCAGTATGAAGGTCTTCCCACCCAATTCTCCTTCCTTTGCCATCTACTTTTATAGGCGTCAGACTTGCTTCATAGTCTGAAGGCTGTCTCTGCCTGCTCCCGCCCCCTCTCCCCTTGACCTATCACAAACATTTCCCCAGTAAATCTCTTTTGCTTCTAATTGCTTCCTGGTATTTGCTCCCCAGGGGACTCCAAATGATGCATCTTCCTCCAGTTCCTTCCTGCTCCCACCCCAACTCCACAGAAGTCAGTAAATAAAGATTTACCTCATGTATTATATTGCTGGCAGAACAATTCTTTTATGGCTGTACCATAATTAATTGGGTTGATCTCCCCACCGACAGATATTTAAGTTGTTTCTAGTCTTACATTATTATGAGTAAGCCACATGCATTCTTATTCTTATAACTGTAAATGTATATCTGCACTGTAATATTCTAGGAATGGAGTGTCTTGGTCAAAGACAGATGCACTTTAAAATGTGAAGACAGTATCAAATTATTCTTCAAGACATTTGTATCAGGCTACAGTGCCCAGCTGTGGAATAAAAGTTTCTGTTTCCCAACATATTCACAACACTGGTTATTATCAAGTTTTAAAATTTATGCGTCTGCTCTAAAAAGTGGTATCTTGTCCTTATTGGTGATTAGAGCATGGTTTCATACATCTGTGATGACGTCTTATTGTACATCCATTTTTCCTTTAGGTTGCTGCCCTTTTCTTTGATATGCAAGGGCTCTCTGAATTTTAGGAGAAGTACCTTCTATCTGTTATCTGTTAGGCATACTCCTCCCCACAGCTTGAGATTTATGCTTAGAGTTTATTTATGGTTTCCTATGTTGTGAATACAATGTACATTTTTATCTCTGCCATTAAAAAAAAAAGTCAAAACATTTTCTAATGCTTTTGCAAAATATGAATAAAAAGAAAAAACTTGGCAGAAATCTGTTTATTATGATAAGAATTCAGAATGGAATCAGGTAACTGACTTGTGGCCAGAATTATGTACAATCTCACCATAGGGCTAGATACATTGAGACAAAGAAAAATGATGGTATTACCCTTTTTAGTTTCCACGTTAGGTATAGAGACGCTATATTAAAAGGCCGGCTCTCTGATTTTCCTTGCTTCTGGCATTTCTGTAATAATCTTTAAAACAGGCCAAATATTTCAATTGGTTCAATGTTCTACTTTCCAGATAATTCCCCTCAGGTTATATTCTGTGAAAAACAGCTCCCAGGTATTTAAGAAATACCCATAGTGATTTGGAAATCAAAACTACTAGATACTGAGTTGGGATGGTCAAAAGAAGTAGACAACATGATATGGCATATGCTCATTCTATCTATGTATTACTAGAAGAAAACCAAATTTATTGGGAAAGTTTAGGGGCAAGGATAATAAGAAAATTCTTACACTGTCCAAAATACCATCATTTAAAAAAAAAAAAAGAAAACATGGCTTTTGCCTTCAAAATTCTGTTACCCCAATGTATATAACAGAGATAGTAGTATCATTGATTCACTCATGAAGAAGGTCTCAATATTTCCATACATTTACCAATCTTTTCAACAGAGAAAGTAAAAGCAAGATGAAAATTTAGAACCCTCACATTCATGTACGTGTGTAACACATGTCAAAATGACCACCTGTGTATGCACAAATAATTTTAAAATGCACATTATTCAGAAGAGGAATTGTTCTTACTGAAGAAATCTGAACTTACCTCCTTGTTCATCCAACATAACCAAAGTCCTGATACCAGCATCTTTACTCTACATTCCAATAATGGTAGCAAAGTTGAAAAGGAGTTAGAGAGAGAAAAGAGAGAAAGAGAAATCAGTAAGGGGACAATGAGCCCTAGAAATGGAAAATGAAGAAGGACCAAAAGAAAAAAGGGAGGAAGTACGACAAGAGCCCTGAGGGGTTATGGAGGGGTAGAAGAATGGGCCACCTGTGGACTTGATCTACCAGTGATGCTTTAGGTAGAATGAGGAAATGGAGCACCATCTCCATGGGGTAGGCTACTGGGGTGAGGCCTGCATGAAATCAGAATACGCATACTTCATATTATACTGTAATTTTATGTTTGGAAATAAACATGTCTACAGTTTTTATAACACCAATCACAGAAAGCAAACCTTTGGAAATCTTCTAGTCTAAATTTTCTTCTTTGGCACCATCTATCAGAAAGTCTTCATCAGTGAAATTGGGGAGGGACCCCCTATGGGAAGATGTGCAAGAATCTTGGTGGTGGTGGTTGAGGTTTTTAGGTTTATCAGAAGAGAATATGGCTTCGCAAAGGTTGGGAAACACAGCTCAAAAGGAAACTCACTCTCCTATTTTCTCTCTCTATAGAGAGGGTCTGCAGTATTTAGAATGAGTTTGAGATGAGAAATAAGGGCTCTTAATTCTGAAATCTAACATTCTGCATAATAATCTAGCGTGAGAAAATAATTCCTTTACAAGCTTTACAGAAGATCTTTTGTGCAGGAGAAGTCTTTCAAAGGCACCCCTCATCTCCTTACTGTTCAAATAAACCAAATGCCACCTGAACCATGCGCAGGAAGGGAGTGGGAGTTGGTGGGCAGGAGAGAAGGAACAAAGATATCTGTATCACTAATACTTAAGAATCCTCATTTCTAGAAAGCCTAATCAGTTAATGCCTTCCATTGTACAGGGCGACTGTTAATGGGTATAAAATGGTATTGCTTACAGTTTGGATGAATTGGTTTTTCAAGTAAAGCTCATGGTACCTCCAGAAGAAATTCTAAGCTAGGACCTCTCTCATGGCGCTTATTTTCCACTGATGTACTTTGAACTAAGAAAGAAAGAGAGAGATGCTAGTGGAGGCCAACAAAGGGCTTTTAAAAAAATAGTATTTTAACAATTAAATTTCAATAGTGCTTCTGAAAAATAAAGTACTGAAAATGATTTCTGTGAGCTTTTAGAAACTAACCATTTTAGAGAATGTGTGCAGTTAAATCTCCAGGACACAAAAGCCTACCTTGCCTTTGAGCACACTTTGATAGGCTTTAGTGGCAAAGTCAGGATGTAGTGTGGACAGGGCTGGCCCAGGATGGCCTCAGGAGTCTTTGACAGCACAGACTCTGAAGCCAGACTCTGGGCTGGAAGGCTGGTGATTTCATTCCCTAACTGTGGGGCCTCAGGCAAGCGTCCTGATTGTTCTGTGCCTCCGAGGTTCTCTCCTTTGTAAGACAGCAATGACAATAGTTAATATCTCATTGAGGTGGTATGTGCATTAAACAAATTAATATGTGGAATGTGCCAGAGTGGAGTGTTTCTAAAATAAGTGTTTCTAAAATAAATATATTCAGAAAATGCATCTATAGCAGGCTATCTAGGCAAACTAAAAATATCATCATTATCAAGTGTCTGAAGCTTCTAGACCACTACTTTTCAAACTGGAATGTGCATATGAATCCTCTGCACATGAATCATCTTGTAAAATGTAGATTCTGATTCAGTAGGGCTAGGGTAGAGCCTGGGCTTTTCATTTCTAACAAGCTCCCTGACACTTGGAGCTGGTTCATGGATATACATTGAGTAGCAAGGTTCTAGACCACAAAAGACATTTCAAAATATTTTCTTTACATGGGTTGTAAATAGGTTTTTGTCTGTACTAGCCTGTGTTTTAATCATTTCTTTGCTCTTTTCTGCATTCTTTATCCATTTTTTGTGAGATGAAATTATAAAAGGCAGATGGCTATTCAGGCATAGGGATGTGACAATGCAGGTTCTGCTGAGGGCAGAGACATCACGGAGAGCACTTTCTCCTCGAGAGCCCAATCAAGCCACACATGAAATCTTTGCTCCATTCTACTGGGGACAGTGGATGGGGAAAAGGTGAGTAATTTTAGTTTGGTCAGTCCAGCTCTCATCTGCTTACACTTTCTTGGTATTCTATTATACCCATTTATTTTTATGTGGAGCCCTGGAAGTATAATTTCACATTTGTCCAATTTGGTGCTGAATGTTTTAACACTAGAATGATTCACAGAATTAATTTGAGGGAGCAAGAGTTTTTTAGGTTGCCCCAATTTGGGAGAACAGAAGCAGAGAGCACTGATGTGGGAGTCAGGAACACTGGGTGGTCCTCTTAGCTCAGCCAGCAACCAGTCATGAGACCATGGAAGAGACATCTGACCTTCCAGAATGTTTCTTCATGTTTAAGATAAGGATAGGGATGCCAAGTAAGATTGAGAAGATTGAGTGGTCCATAGGTTGGTTAATCACTCATAGGCTCCTTTTCTCCTTTCCCCCTTCCTTCCTTCCTTCCTTCCTTCCTTCCTTCCTTCTTTCCTTCCTTCCTTCTTTCCTTCCTTCCTTCCTTCCTGCTTTCCTTCCCTCCTTCCTTCCTTCTTTCCTTCCCTCCTTCCTTCCTTCTTTCCTTCCCTCCTTCCTTCCTTCTTTCCTTCCCTCCCTCCCTCCCTCCTTCCTTCCCTCCTTCTTTCCCTCC
>NW_016804523.1:181764-266847 GCF_001698545.2 Rhinopithecus bieti
TTCCTTCCTTCCTTTCTTCCTTCCTTCCTTCCTTCCTTCCTTCCTTCCTTCCTTCCTTCCTTCCTTCCTTCCTTTCTTCTTAGTGTTTATTGAGCCTTTACTCTGCCCTAGGCACTAAGGATAATGGGTAGATGAATAAATGACTTCTCAAATGTGTTCCTTTGTGTGTGAGACAATTTGGTCAGGTGGGCAGAACCAGGATCTGGGAGTCATTAGTTCTGAATTCTAGACTTATCTTCATAACGCTAGTGCTCTAAAGTGAGCTGTTCTGTGTCTCAGCTGTCAAATGGGGACAGTAACTCTTTCCTCATAATTTCTCACAGTAGTTATGAGGGTAAGATGAGCCTCAGAGGGTCCAGCCTCTCAAGGTTCACCTCTATGGGAAGCTGACATCTCCATGAGTTCAGGAAGCAAGACATTGAGTAGAATCTCAATCCAGTTAGAATGAGCTGCTTTGTTTCCTTAGATCCTTTTGTTTTTTTGTGGAATTCTCAAAGAAAAATAATGATTGTAAGAGATGCCGGTGGTAGAGAAGTTAAGTGTGATGTGTAAGAATTTATACTCTGAAATCAGGTAAACATGGGTTTTAACTTCATCTCTGCCATTTATACCTGGGTGTCTCAAGCAAGCTACTTAACCACTGTGTACCTGAAGTTCCTCTACAGTAAAACAGAGATTAAAGTAGTAGTAGAAGGAAGCTAACAAGGATTAAATTAGATAATGCACATTTGATGATGATGACAATGATAGCTCCAAGCACAGTACCTGGCATATGTCACCTTGGTACATGTTAGAACTTGCGTTTGGCTCCGCTGTTTTGCTGACAACTTCTATCAAAATAACTAGGTTGCTTTTAGGGGGAGCTAGAAGCTTAAGGAGATGGGCAGGGATAGAGACATGATTTCAGGGAGGCAGAATATTACTTTCTCTTATTCCTTAAATAGTATTATGTTTTAGTAGCTAGGAGTGTGAGGAGGTGGTTCCATTTTTATCTTAGCTCAATTCTTAGTTTCTGTTTGAGATTGCTGGGAAAATCGCCTACCTAAAACAGGGGAGTTGGAGATATGAAGGATTACTTTTCTTTTCCATTTCTTTCTTTTCTCTTTTATTTATCTATTTTAATTTTTAAAAGAAATTTTCCAGATGAACTAAGACAATCTTTATAGAATGTTTCGAATCTTTCTTTTGCCATTCTGAGATGCTTTCCCCTAAGTCCAAAACATTTGAACTAAAACTAGAACACTCCAGGCACTCTCTCCAAAAGACCTTATATCTGCATGTCTGAAAAGGACCCCCCAACCTGAATTTTTTCATTTTTAGTGGGAAGTCTGGCATACACCGCTTTAGAATGCTTATTCTCTTCACATGGCCAAAGTGCCTTGAAAGATAAGTTGGCATAAAAAGAAGGATGCTAAAACATTCATGAAATATTAGTTGTGCAATAACCACTCCATGAAAGCTATGTGGTGCCTCTAAATTGGCCTGCCCTAAGGCTGTGGGGCTTTTCCTGGGCTTAGTTTACATAGCCCAAGGCATTGATGTGCAGACTCCATTTCCTGCATTTAGCATTAGCTGAGTTAACTTTTTTCCTGGAATTAAATATTCCCTCCTTGAGGATACCTTAATGAGCCTCTTACCAGAATCAGTTGTTCCCTCCCCTATGCACCTAAGGCAAATATGGCCTTGAATTTGCAGAGCTACTTACATATGTTTCCCAGCAAGATGGCAATTTACATCTTCCTTCCTTATTCTCAGAGTTAGGCATTCTGTGAATATTTGTTGAAATGCATTCACCAAAAGAGAGTTCCTAACTCCAGGCTGAGAACAAAGTGCTACATGATTTCTAACCTTTTCAACTATCTATGGCATTCATTTTTTCTGAACTTTCTCCACTCACCTCTGTGTAGTTTTACATTACCCTTGGAATGCTGATAATGATGACTATTGAAAAGCAAGGCCCCACTCCTAACCACAGCTACACCCTGGAGTCTATTAAGGATAGTGTAAAGTTGTATATTCCACTGAAAGTGAGATTGTTTGCCTTAGGGAGACTTCACAAGTTTAGTAACCTTTCCTGTCTTTGAGACTGAATTTCAATAAGGATTCAGCTCAATTCAAATTATATGGCACTGTCAAACCTTGGGATCATGAGTAAGATCCTGGTACTTCAATCCTCAGGTTTTCCAAATGATTTCTGCCCTTGATGAATATTTAATACAGATTCTCTTTAGAGAACACCCTTTTTGATTGAAAAGCAGAATATCATCTAAATAACCAATGTCCTAGACATCAGGATGTTTGACCACAAATATAAAATAACTCAGGAGGAAGTAAGAGCAAATCAATCTACTCTAATAACACTTCGCTCACAATTTCCTAAGCATGGAAAGTCTAATAACCTCCTCTCATTTATTAGAGGCAGGAGATAGCTTCCATTTCTTTTGCTCCTTGTTCTAAGATGTAGCTTCATGCTTGATTGAAAACTGCTTTAGGAGAAACAAAAATAAACGATTCAAGAATCCTACTTCAACCAATAAGCTTTTGAAAGATTTTCCCCTAGAATAAATTAGAGCAGATACTCATTTTTGAAGACTGGCCAACATGGTTTGCAGTTTAAGAAGACACATGAAAAAGTGGCCATGTCTCAGACTCTTGATGTATAAGGGATCAGTTCAAGGTGTGCGTTCTGATTCATTTGTTCTGCTCCTTTCCACGGTCTAGGCAGCATTTCAACGTTGCACAGGCAGGCAAATTAGTGATATTTCTGATATTTCAGAAACTTACATCAGATGTACACACACGTAAGCAAAAAAAGAAAAATGAGATCGGAGGCTATGGTTGAAAGTCATAAGGATGTATTACGATAATGTAATAATACACAATCAAATAAATATCTCAGTTGACTTCTGGGCTCCCTTCAGGTTAACATCAGAGCTCATGTAGGCATATCACTAAGATGTGCTTCTTTCATTTTTTTCCACCTGAAAACTTGAGAGAGAGTAAGTCCATGCAAAGAGCCTTGCCTGCACTCCTAGATTTAGAATATCTACCTCCTTCTTTGTCAAGTATTTCTGCATGAGCGGAAGCGTTCCCAGGACAGTGCAGATAAAACATTGCTGTTCGCTTAGACAGAACGCTGCTTCCCTGTGCTGAGGGCTTGCTTTGCTAGGGCTGCCTTCCCGTGTGGCCCATTTGTGCCACATTGCAGGCTCGAATTATCATTTTGCGGGATAACAGATTTTGTTATGTATGCCCTACTCTCCCACCCCCTGCCCCGCCCACTTCCGCAGCTTCCTAGGGAGTGCATGCTTGCCACCTCCTTCCCACTCCTCCAGTGGCAATTCACATTTAGCCATATCTCATTCCTAGGTGAGAAGCTAAAGTCACAGAAATAAGAGAAGGAAGACATTGCCTCCTAGAGTGTGAGAGGCGGCTGCCTTTCCTTTCACCCTTTGTAAAATTTATCTTTTCTTCCCTTTCATGTTGTTGCATGAGGGGAGCTGGCTCATTTAATCATTCTGCCAGAGAAAGCCCAAGATCTCTAAAAATGATAATCACACATGAATCTATACACTGATAAGTAGTTTCAAAGCACAGCTAAAACAGCATCTCACTGAATAAAAACTATTAGGCTTGTTTTATTAGGTTAAGATAAATATAGTCCAACCCATTCTTTTTCCACTTCATCTCTCCCTTCGGGCAAGTTCAATTAATCCATTTATTCTGCTGGCCGACTGCTGCACTACCAAATTGGAATGAGTGAGGTTTATGATTCCAAGTGCTCTTTTGATTCCATTATTACTGTCTGCCCCATTTTACCCATTTAAAAATAGTTTGGGATTCATTAATCCTGCCTCACAAATGGAAGCTTAATCCAGACAGAAATATAAAAAAGCTTCTGTATTTATATTATTGGACTTGATATTTCCCTTTCTTAAAGGCCTTTCCTATTTTTTTCATAAATTTTAGTGCTTAACCTTAAATAGAACAATTTCTTAAAATGATATACCTATATGCATTATATATTTTTAAAAGTCATATATGTGGCTAAAGTTAGAACAGAATCTCAAGATTAGATGTAATTTATAGGCACCAAAATAATTACAAATAATATTTTATGTAGAGAATTCCTTTGTATATTAAAAATTGCTCTGATTTGCTTAAAGTGATACAATCTTTTGTGATTTCTTGAGAGCACTGACTTGGAAATTCTATTCTTCTCTGCTTCCCAGACTACAGAGGTGGCTTGGGCTGGGAAGGAGGGTGAAGGTGCCTTCATGGCTATCTGGCAACTTAAATACAGCATCTCCCTCATTCTGAGCCTTTCTGATAGGCTACATTCACACTGGAATCTACGGGATCATGGCCTAAGGAAACAATAGCAAGTAGGAAAGGATATATCAGCATAAGGGATTTGTTTCTTTATCTTAAAATACTGTCACTTCTTACCTCTTCAACCAGTTGCAGCATACGACGGGTGCTTTCCAGCGACTAAGATGAAACAAACAAACAAACATAAGCTTTATGAGTGCAGGATCCAGAGGTCTTGGAAAGTCAGAAATACTTTATTTACTTGAGAAACACAAAGGGTCTCTATCACATATTCTTTTCAGTTGGCAAGTGAAACACAAAATGTCATTACGTTTTCAAACTCTTTCCTATCAGGCTTTTTACATGATCAAATTCCCTAAAGCAATTACATTAAAGCTTATCTTCATAAAATCAAAACCATATGAAGCTGATCTTGATATCAAAGACAAAGTAATCTGGAGAAGATAAGTTTGCATGCTCAGAATGCATGAAAAATTATCTCAAATACTCAGAGGATTAATTTGGCCTCCCCGGGCCAGGAATATTAAATTTTAAACACGAACATAATTTTTCATGAATCGAGATGAATATAACATCAAGTTTCTTACAAAGCTCCTAGAAACACAATGGGAAGTTCTTATCAATACAAATTAAGTTGTCGCCATAGGGTGAAAAAAATCAAGCATGTTTGAAATGACTAGCCTATAGGAGACAGCTATACAAATTATCTTCATCCTTAGATAAGAAAAAAATGAGACAGAAAGTCTGAGCTCTGCAACGGTCCCCCGGGCACGGCATTGTCATTTTTTTTCTCAGTTCTTTTCAAACGACTAGAATCCAACAACCAGTATGATTTCTCAAAGCTTTGCTTTTAAGTGACAAACTTATTTTGAACAAGATTCTGCAGGAACCTGAAGGATGTTAACTTCCCTGGAAGACCTGTCAGCTGGCTGCTTTTTGAAACAGAATGGCTGCAAGCAGCAGTCTGCTGGTAAAGGTTTAACTACTGGCTCTCTGGGAAAAATATACGAACACATACATGTATTCAAGGTTATTATTTTACTGATATAAGGGATGAATAGCACAACATTTATAAATAATAATAAAACATACAATACTCTCTTTATTGTAAATTCCGCACAGCCAATTGATTCTCACAGAAAGCTTTTACTGATTTTTGCTGAACTCTTGTATCTGTAGCTAACCATGTGACGAACCAGAGTAGTTCTGACATCAATGTTGGTTGGATATTTTCATTTATGTTAATGAGTAAGAAGAAAATGAAATGATGAAGACATGTGTTGGAAATTTCTTCATTTGTGAATGACAAAAGGGATTTCTTTGCCTTAGAGAATCATAACTTTCAAACACTGGAAGATTTCCTCTTTTTGTGTTATTCATAGTATAATGGCTGCAGACATACATACTTCTAACTTTAATCTGCATTATTAATATTTTCTCCACTTTTTAAAGTCTAGGCAATCAGCAAAACTATAAGTCAAGTCCTGATCTGCAGTATTTGCAGATTCTTGGGTTATAATTACTTTTACTCTGTCTGATTTTTAAATTTTCAAATATTTTTAGAGATGGGAGTCTCTCTATGTTGCTCAGGCTGGTCATGAACTCTTGGCCTATGCGATCCTCCTGCCTCAGCCTCCCAAGTAGCTGAGATCACAAGTGGGAGCCACTGTGCTCAGCTCTGCCTGATTTTAAGCTACAACTTCATATTACTGATCATGAAGTTGGAAAGATACATGGTGACACATTATTATACCTTATTTCCACCCTACAGATACAATGGATGGATCTCAAGATCCTGGATAATAGTAAAATGTGGCAAAATAATTAGGAAGTGATGAGGTTTGAGTGTTTATTACTTTTGATTTTAATATAATCTATCTAATTGTCAGTTTATATGATTCAATTTTAATAATGGCTGCATTTAGCAACCAGCTTGCAAAGTTCCTGAAAATGTTAACAATCAGTTCTTAGAACTGAACCTTCTCCAGCATAGCACTGAATGTAAGGCACCCAAAGACATTGCTTTCTTTTCTTAGAGAACCTTGACTTCTCAAGAGTTCTAGAAATTGAGAGTTACGGCTAACACACTAATTTGTATACAGGTTTTGTAATCAACTCATTCTGGGCCACAGAAGGCTTAGGTGTATAGAAAATCAAAGTCATACTACTTTTTCTAAAAGAAATTGAGACATTGAAAGAAAGCCTTTCCTTACCTGAACCTGAAAAAGACAAACCACTCAGGCCTTCATCTTTTGCCTCCCTTCCTAGGTCTCCACTCCTTACCTCATCAGCCAACTGGTCAGCCCTTCGCTGCATCTCCTCCAGCTCGTTGCGCATGTCTGCGTCTTCGGCCATGGTAGCGGTGGGGAGTCGCTGGGCGTCTGGGCTGGGGGGTCAGTGACGGGTTTGGCTCTGGAACTGGAAAGAAGCAGATTTGTTCATGTAGGTGTGTGCAAAGACCAGAAAATCTAAGTGGCCCATATTCAGTCCACATGACTCAGTTTTCTGATCTGAAAGCCATGCTCAGACAGGGGTCAAGAGAATTGTGCTATTTCTCCGAAAGGTGCCACAAATACATACTTGCCAATTCTACCATGGAGATAGACACCTATCTACCTATGAAATATTTCTAAAGAGACAAACTACCCAAGGGTTGGGAATGATGAGGTTGGAGGGGTGTGGTTTGGGGTTAGTGCACTTTTATCGTCACATTTATTTATTTATTTAAATAGCTCTATTAAGGTATAACGATATACAGGCCACCCCACATATTTGAAGTGTACAACTTGAGAAGTTTTGACATATGTATACACCCAGGAAACCATGACTGCAATCAAAACAATAAATGTAGCCATTATTCCCCCAAATTTCCTACCCACCCAGTGGTCCCTGCCCTATCCCACATGTCTATGGCCAGAAAACTGCTGATCTACTTTCTTTTCTTTCTTTCTTTCTTTCTTTCTTTCTTTTTTTTTTTTTTGTTTGTTTGTTTTGAGACGGAGTCTCGCTCTGTCGCCCAGGCTGGAGTGCAGTGTCGCGATCTCAGTTCACTGCAAGCTCCGCCTCCCGGGTTCACGTCATTCTCCTGCCTCAGCCTCCCGAGTAGCCGGGTCTACAGGCGCCCGCCATCATGCCTGGCTGATTTTTTGTATTTTTAGTAGAGACGGGGTTTCACGTGTTAGCCAGTATGGTCTCGATCTCCTGACTTCGTGATCCACCCGCCTTGGCCTCCCAAAGTACTGGGATTACAGGCATGAGCCACCGCGCCCAGCCTGATCTACTTTCTGTCACAATACATTAGTTTGCATTTCCTACAATTTTATATAAATAAAAATCACTTAGTAGGTACTGCTTTTTGTCTGCCTTCTTTCACTTAGCATAATTATTTTGAGATTTATCTATTTGGCAGCATGTATTAATAGTTCATTCCATTTTTGTTGTTGAATACTGTTCCATTGTATTTAGAAGCATGTGGAAGCCAAAGGCAGAAAATCTTTCCTCTATTTCAGTTGTCATCAGAGGTTGCCAAAAGGGCTTGTGTGAGGGTGAGCTGCTATCATTCCAAAGAGGATGGGTCCTTGGCCCTGAAAGTCCATTTCTTGGCTACTCTCTTGAAATCCCACATGGTGCAAATGACGGGTACCAGGACTGAGTCCATTCCAGAGAGAGCCCTCCTTCCTCCTTCCTCCTCCAATATTTATTGAGCACCTGTAATATGCCAGGCAGTGTCAGGTACTAGAGATACAGTGATAGACAAGATAGCCAAATTCCCTGCCTTTACAGAATTCAGTCTAATTGGGAAGATGCAAGCAAAAGAGGGAATTAGATGATTCAGGGTGACTATAATTATATTAGGGGTCATGTCTGGTGTCATGGGTGCCCATGGGTTTGCAACAGGCCTCTCTGAGGAAGTCGTGTCCCCAGGCCATTGAAGGGAATGGGGTAAAGGGCCCAATGGGGTAGGTATCTGATAGGATGAAAAATTCTCTGCCAGTAGCACATTTGAAGAAGGCATGGGCTCTTGTCTTGTAGCTGAGATGGTCAACTGTGCACTTTATCCTCACTGTTGCATGGTAGAGCGTGATCTCTGGGAAACAGCTGTGCAGCCAGGAATTACATTTCTAGTTCCCATTGCAAGAAAGTGGTGTTTTGTGGCTAGAGACAGTCCACGAGTGGTAGTAGAACAATGTGTGTCCCTGTCAGTCTAAGGTAGTTCAGAAGCAGGTATTCTCCTCCCTCTCTTTCTCTTTCTGCCAGAAAAACAGAGTCTTAAAGAATGGCTAAGCCATGAGACCATGAGACAGAAAGAACTTGGGTCCTCCATGTCCCTGCATGGAGGAAAGTGACTCCTGGCCTGTAACACCTGAACTCTCATGTGAGCAAACAATGTATTTCTATTATGCTATGGAAAATGTGAGGGTTGTTTTGTTATAGCAGCCTGTGTTACACTAACTAGTAAATGTCTGACAAAACTTAAAATGGAACAGAAACATTGCATATGAGCATGATTTCCTAACCAAAAAACATATTTGTGTTTGTCCTTCTATTGAAAACCGAAGCTGGGAAAGGAAATTAGATTTAGGGCCTTGGGACACTACCATGTTTATTATTAGTATTATTTGCGTGAGAATGACAATCACTTTTGGAAAATAAAATGAAAATTCTGTATGAAAAAAATTCAGGAACATACTCAATGGGAGGCAAGGGAACAAAAGTTCCCAGAGGCAGGTCCTGGATCTGATCCTGGGGGAGCAGTCTCTGCCATCTCACCTCCCAGGTCCACGATTCTACTGCTTTCTCAACAAAGATGGAATTGTCTAGGCTTTTAATTTAGTACATATTAATATCACTTTCCCAATTTATTGCTCTTGTGAAAAAAAAATCATACTACTTAGGGCTCTTAGATAGGAGGAATCCTAAAATGAAACTTCTTTGGAGATAACAGGTTTCACAGGTCTCTACACAGTGACTGCTGGGCAAAGCATCAAATATGAAATCAGAGTAAAACAAGAAATAACAAAGCTTCAGGGTTGCCTTAGTCTACCACTGGCATTAAACAAATAATGCAGTAAGTTTATGTGAGGTTAGTTTTATGGGCAGTCATTTAATGACTGACAGAACATCTTACTATGAGCCTGCTAATTTTCAAATGTGTGTTCTGGCCACTAGAACATGTGCTCGTGAGATGATGTAGAGATGTGAACACTGTGTTTTACTTAAATACATGAGACTTTATTTGCATATCTCCATTTTAGAAATTAGGATCTAGACAACAGACACTGGAAGGAATTTACGCCAAGTCACTCCTGAATCTTAAGATGCACAGAAATGAAACTCCACTATTCCCAAGTGACGGGGGATCTATCCTCCAGAGTAAAGCAGTGGACCTGTGGGGAAGTTGAGTAGACTGTGAACCATAGTTTAGTGGAGTGGGTGGATAAAGGCATTGGCGTCAGACAGATCTAGCTGAACTGTTGGCCCTGGTGTTCAGAAGCTGGGTGAGTCTGGGTAAGTTTATCGCCATCTCTGAGCTTTAGTTTTCTCAACAGGACAAACAATACCAATCTCATGGGGTTGTTGAGGGGAATAAATTACAGAAAAGTTCTGGCCAACCTTGTTTGTAAAAAAGGATGTAGAGTTTAATATTCAGAAAGCCTCGCCCACTCAGGACAGCCCCACACCCTTGGCGAAGAGTGGAACAAACCCGGTATTTGTTAACCAGCTTTCCTCTACTAACGGCTGGGCACGAGGCACGTTACTGTGGTGCTGAGCACCCGTGGAAGCTTGAAACCAGGGAAACCAGCAGAGTGCCTGAGCCTCCAGTCTCCAAGCAGCACCTCTCACAGGAGTACCACGAGGAGACAAACAAGAGTGCCTTCTGGCCCCGTGCTCCGTCTTTACATTTTGCTGCTGGGTTCTGTGTGTGTGTTGGGGGTGGGGGGGAATGTCTAAATGTCTATCTTCAGCCAAAGCAAGCCATTGACATTTCCTTTTAACAGGCCAGTTTATTAGAAGGCAGGGGTCCACATGCTTTTAGACCTGTAGTGCCATTGCTCTGTCCCAACTCCTTCAGGTCTATTTGCTGATGAATGTTTCTGTGCATGCTCTCTCTCTTCTCTCTCTCTCTCTCTCCCTCTCTCTCGCTCTTTCTTGCTGTCTCTCACACACATACTCAAGTTTCCTGTGTTTCCTTGGCAATCTCCTCTCAAAGTTATTATTCTCAGCATGTGAAGAATAGCTGTAGGGTGCCCTGGCTCCAAACTGACAGCAGCCTATCTAGGTCTGGCTGATGGGCAGCTGGTGCCATGGCGGAGAAGCCATGTGGCAGATACCCTTGGTTTCATCACTTTCACGGTTCCCCCAGGACCTCCCACACCTTTGTCCTGCTCTAAAACCCGGAGATAATGTCTGCGATTTGGGAGGAGGGCTGATGAATCCAATGGATCTCAAACACACAGCATTTCAAAGCTGAAAAAGCAATTCCCCCTCTTCTAATAAGAACGGCTGGAGAGTGGGCGCTGAGTGCACCTCCAGATCTTCTGTTGGTATGTTTATTGCTAGTGTTTAATAAATTGTTCCTATAAACCCCAAACTCATGCATGTTAGCATTCTAAAAGACAGCAGCTGAAGAGGCATAAGGATGTTTATTAATAGCAATTTCAGTAGCTGAAAGGATGTCAGTAGTGAAGTGGCATTTATGATCAAGGCAGCCTGTAATACATCCCTCATATTAGCACATTAAACTGCCATCTTGTGTGTTGCAGAGCAGGTAGAAAGAGGAAACTAGGAAGCAGAGGAAATTAGGAAGAAAAGCCACTCAAAACTATTCCCTGAGGCTCTAATGTAAGACAACCTCCCAGTCTATTAATAGCCTAACAGTATCTAATTAATTATCTCAAACCACCAGTGCTTATTAGCAAAGGGTCTGGCCCCTAGTAAGGGTTCAATTCATGCTAACTGACATGGATGAACTATTCTGACACCCCCAGGTAGCATTCAGTGTTCCCAAATCAGCACTTTTCAAGGTGTGGTCCAAGATAGAGCTTCTGAAACCTCCCCCAGAGTCAGAATAAACAGAAATCTTGTTAAAATGGATTGCTGGGCCCCACCCTCAGGGATTCTAATTCAGTTGGTCTGAAATGGGGTCACTGATTCTGCATTTCTTTCTTTCTTTCTTTTTTTTTTTTGAGACAGAGTTTTGCTTTGTCACCTTGGCTGGAGTGCAGTGGCGCGATCTCAGCTCATGCAACCGCCTCCCGTGTTCAAGCGTTTCTGCTACCTCAGACTCCCAAGTAGCTGGGGTTACAGGTGCATGCCACCACGCCCAGCTAATATTTTGTATTTTTAGTAGAGATGGGGTTTCACCATGTTGGCCAGGCTGGTCTCAGACTCCTGACCTCGAGTGATTTGCTCACCTCGGCCTCCCAAAGTGCTGGGATTACAGGCGTGAGCCACTGCGCCCAGCTGGAGTCCTATAGTTATATAGAGTGGGAAACAAGGGGCAGGCTACATTAACCAGGGGCTTTGGAGAAGTTAGGGCCCACGGGCCAAATCCAGCTGTTTTTGTATTGGCCTTGAGCTGAGGATGGTTTTTACATTTTTAAAATGATTTCAAAGACTCAGAGAAGAAATTTTGTGACATGTGAAAATTACATGAAATTCAAATTTTAGGGTCCATAAATAACGTTTTACTGGAGCACACACATATCCATTTGTTTATCTGTTGTCAATGGCTCCTTTCACACTACAACAACAGAGTTGAGTGGAAAGACCATATGCCCCCAAAAGCTGAAAACAGTTACTACCCGGCTTTATGCAGAAAATATTTACAGATTCTTAGCCTAAAAAGAATTAAGCAAAAAATCTGAAACTTTTCAAAATTAATCTTAATATCCTCAGAGCATTATACATTTCCCATAGACACACACGGTATATTTTTTCTGTTCATATGTGTCTGTAAAATCCCCTTTTCATGGAGCTTCTAAGGTGGGTTTGGTGTTTTCTGGAACATATTTCACTTTTAATTTTTTAATTTTAAATTTTTAAGATGGAGTCTTGCTCTGTCGCCCAGGTGGGAGTGCGGTGGCACAATCTTGGCTCACTGCACCCTCTACCTCCCGGGTTCAAGTGCAACCTCAGCCTCCCAAGTAACTGGGAGTACAGGCATGCACACCATGCCTGGCTAATTTTGTATTTTTAGTAGAGACAGGGTTTCACCATGTTGGCCAGGCTGGTGTCGAACTCCTGATCTCAAGTGATCCACCTGCCTTGACCTCCCAAAATGCTGGGATTACAGGCGTGAGCCACTGCACCGAACTTCTGGAACATATTTTAAAACAATGCATGAAGTAAAATACAAGATATAGAAACAAATTTGCCTTTGATCGACTATTCCTACAGGGTTTTAGGATTGCAAATCAGATTTAATCTATATGATTGATTGCAACGTTATAGGGTGCCCTTGCGGCCCTCAGAACAATTTCTCACTTCTGCAACCAGCTGCGGACAAATGTTCCCAGTCCTAGTAGCAGTGGTGGAAGACAGAAACATCTGAGACAGATGGTTAACATCAGAAACGGAAACATCTGAGAGTCTGTCACCGTCAAGATACTTGCTTCAAGGTGGACAGGCTGCAGTTATTCTTTAGTGTCAAGGGTAATTTGAAAAGCTCTTTATTCTTTAATGCTACACATAAGTCTATCTGAAACCTTCATGACATGGGGGGCAAATGGACTCCACAGAAAACTGTTCTTCCCTGACAAGGGGCTTACTTAGTTAGGTGCCTGAGGGTAAAAATGCTTTCCTGCTGAAGACTCTGAACTGAAATATGAGTTTAGGGCCCAGGAGGAGAGGTGAGTGTGGATAGGGCAGTGTGTGCTTTTTGATATACAAGGTGAATAGAGACATGGCTATTATGCTGGGGACATGGGTCATTAGTCCAAGTGCCAAAGGACAGGAATGTCTCAGGAAAGGTGTAAGGAAAGTGTACCCTGAGCTAATATCTATTTATTTCAGTTCCTCTTTTAATAAATAAACCAAACTAACAAATATGTATAAATCAACACCCATCAGCTGAATTATCACAGAGAGCCGAAAACTACATCTTGATGTCTCACCACACTGTTCATCATTTGTATGAAGCTTCTGCAGGATAGATCCTTCTCTTCCTGCATACCCTGCCTATTTTCTGGTGGAGTTACACCTTCAAATTCAACAAAAGTTTATGAAAACTCACTATATTCAACAAAGCCTAAAGAAGAACAAAAGGATTTTATAAACCGAGCAGGACAACTCTCCTTATCTATTAATAATAATCATATTAACTAACAGTTACGGAGGGCTTGCTCTCTGTTGGGCATTATTTGAAGTGCTTTTCATATAATATATACATTTACACAAACTCTCAGTGACACACAGTGTGCATACTATTACTATCCCCACTTTGAGATTATGAAGCAGGCTTAGCGGTAACTATTAAGATTAGGCTAAATGTTAGATCAAGAGTTTGAGTCATTTAAAAAATATATTTTCAAGCATATTTATTCCCAAAGCAAAGTGTGTGGATATTTCATGTTTTAATTAAAAACTGGAGACTACTGGCCGGGCACGGTAGCTCACGCCTGTAATCCCAGCACTTTGGAAGGCTGAGGCGGGTGGATCACAAGGTTAAGAGATAGAGACCATTCTGGCCAACATGGTGAAACCCCGTTTCTACTAAAAATACAAAAATTAGCAGGGTGTGGTGGCGTGCACCTGTAGTCCCAGGTACTTGGGAGGCTAAGGCAGGAGAATCACTCAAACATGGGAGGCAGAGTTTGCAGTGAGCCGAGATTGCGCCACTGCACTCCAGCCTGGTGACAGAAGGAGACTCTGTCTCAAAAAAACAAAAAAACAAACAAAACACCTGGAGACTATTTTTAGTTTCATTTACATATTGGAAAACAACACAGAGTGATTTGACAGGTACACCTCAGTAAATTCCAGTTCTTACTATTGTTTATCATCTTTACCTATATTTTAAATCACTGATTCTTCCACACCCCCTACCCCCACCTTTATTCTTATTTATTTTCTCTTCCTAAGATGTGTTATTGTGTTGTTCCTTTTACATCTTCTTGAATTGACAAATGACTCATTTACTTGGCATTTTTCTTGTTTTGGGTGTAGTATACTTACTGTTATAAATTGTCCTTTATGTGTAACTGTCGCTGTATCTTACAGGTTTTGGCATATAGTATGTTCTCTGCTATTTATTTCTATATAGTTTTAAATTTCAGTTTTATTTTCCTCTCTAATGTAAGAATTATTTGAAAATGTGATGTTAAGATTTAAATATTAGAGGGTTTTTTTGTAATTTCAAATTTTATTTTCAGTATGTTGAAAGTGGTCTATACGATTTTTACTTTTGGGAATTTTTTGAGATTTCCTTTGTACCCTAACACATGGCCAATGGCTCTGAATGTTTAATTTGTGTCTGAAAAGAAAGTCCATTCTGTCTTTGACTCTTAACTACCCATCTATTGACATCAAATCAAGCAGAAAAAGAAGGTTTATGTTTTCAAGCTCTCGAAATTCCCTAAGTCAATTTGACCTATTGATTTTTGAAAGGGGTGTGTTCAGGTCTTCAACAGTGAGTTACCTCCATCAATTTCTTCTGTTTCAGTCCATTTTTACTCTTTACATTTGGCAGCTGTGTTGTCATCTGTTTATATGTCCATGGTTGCTACCTTTTCATAGTGCATTATTGCTTTTATCAGTATTGAAGATAAGTATTGCTACCATAACCCTGTTCCACTATGTTATTCATGTGGCACAACCTGGATCAAACTCAATCCAATCAAATATTCATTTCTCTTAGCCTTACGTCTCTCATCTTCATCAAACAAACCAAAACAACAGCAACAACATCAAACTAGTGCATCGAAGCATCTAAGTCATGGGTTAATGTGCTCTCATTTGGTTCACAGTAGTCACTCTTTTTTCTCCGGGTTTCTATTCTTGCCCTCCAGAAAGAGCCAGTACTTGGGTTTGTTTGGAGACTAATAATATCTTTTCCTGGCTGTAATGGCATGGAAATATGATTAAAAATGGGTTTAGCGCTATTATTTTCACTGGATGAAATTTCTTAAAGAGAATGAAACTGTAAGATGGAAAGTACTTATTCTAAAGGAATAGTTAAGCACAGTGACTGCTGCTGAGACAACTCCCTAAGTCCCCTCATTGAAGGGGTGAGTGAAACTGGTGGAGAGGTGATTCCTTCCATTTTCTGAATCATCAGAATTTGCCCCAGGTTTGAAGCAGCCTTTCCCTGTTAGACAAAATCAGCTGCATCTATTCTAACATTCTATGCCACATAACTATTAGTTGTCAAAACACTCTTCATAATAATAGTTATTTGTCAAGAACTTGCAATGTGATAGCAATCAAACTAAGAACTTTATATAAAACTAGAGGGATTATATAGAAATCCCCAAAACTTTGGTACTCTAAATCTGTTCCCCAGACCAGCATCAGCCTCACCTGTCACATTTTCTCCATATTAGGCTGATAGGTGTGAGAGGCGGAGTTCCCACCTTGGGGGTGACTCTGTGCCTGTGCTCCACTCTTCACCACGCAATGTTATTTTAACCTTGCCAATTGGCATGTCCGACAGACTTCCAACATCATTTACTTCCCAAGCTGACTGAAAGCTCCGTGGGGCCATTGGTTCTGAGTCTCCTAATGGTGCCCTGCACTGGAGGGTGGACAAAATGACCGACTTCCATGAGATAAAGTCTTGTATTCAGAAAACAAAGAGAAGATAGTTATTAGAAAAAGCACACTGATGACGTTTGTCTCTCCCAAATAACAGGGTTTGTGAAGGCTTGTTGTATAAGACAGGAAGAAGAAACTGAGGATTTTGCGTACTGGAGACTCTGTGGATGGTACTGATAAATTATTCTTTTTCCCTTGCAAATAATTAAAGCTCATGTCTTAAGGCAAACTAAGGACCAGAGCAAAAAGCACTTTCAGCAGATAACATGTTGTAAGTTTCTGTTTACATTTCTATCACTAAGAATGGATACTTCTTAAATCTGCCGTGTTCATAGATGTAAATTTTCTAAAGTATCGAATGGACTTGGCGCCTTGTTACTATATTTTTGAATATTCCTGTGCATGAAATTCAATCTCCTCTTTTCATAGCAGGAAATACTGGTTTTAAACTATTTCTTAGTTAAATCAAAAGATTGTATTTCAAATATGATGAACACACGTCTTGTGAATGAATTGATATACCATCTTGCATCTATTTTACACCCATTTTCTGGATAACAGATGAGTCGCAATGGCTCACAATAGGGCCTCTTAGAAGCATGGTCCGAGATCTTGCATCAAAACCTTTTTTAGTTGCTTGCTAACATGCAGATTTCCAGTTACATTACCTGTGGAAAGCAATCTGTGGAGGTCGGGCTAGTATCTGCATTTTCAACAACCACCACAGGTCCTTCTTATGCCCCCCAGAATGGAAGGATCCATGTGTAGCGTGACTTAGGGATGAAGGTCTTTGCAACGATCCAGTGGGAAACTCTGGTAACCTCATGATAAACCATCCAAAGACACAAGAACACGGTTCCCCAGCACTGAGGAGGCCATCTTGATCTGAGGTGGGGGTCTCTTTCCCTTCCCACCATGCTCTTTTCAATATTTGATGCCATAGTATGTGTTAAACACCATTAATATGCTTCTTATAGGAGAATTTGGCTGAAGAACAATCTCAAGTCACAAGTACTTTAACCAGCCCACAGAACTGTCACCCTCTCCCACAGTGTCTCTGGGGAGAGGCACTAGCATTAAAGCCCAATTCCTTTCAAGCTTGGTTAATCTATTTCCCAGAACATTCCACCCCACACCATTCCTAAACGGGATTCTATATCTGTATGTCTGGATATAAATAGACACAGTCTTGATCTGGTTTCTTCTGAGAAGGGAAGTCTGGCTTCCCTGATATGCCCCTTCCCTGGGCTAGTCCAGGATGAATGACAGCATCGTGAAAAGCGGCCTCTGCTTGGGTTTTGTATTTTAGGGTGCTGGGTCTGGGGAGGCCTGGCATTTAAATGCAGCCAGCATTGGCATTTCTTAATTGTAACAGGGCATCCAGCCACAACCAACACTGATTATGCCTAAATCTCTCTTTTTCGAAAATGCCAATGTTTCTTTTGTCTGTTTTGCAAATGTGGCTAAATGGGTGTTTAGCCCTGTGGTTTGTATTATGCAACAGTTCCTGATTGTTTACTTAGGAGCCAAAGCACAGCGGCCTCACTGACCAGGAGAGAGAGAAGAGGGGCCCCAATCTTGTCTCATTGATTCTGTTCATAGTTAAACAAACCACAGTAACTGGTTCATTCATTTAACCAGTATTTACCGAGTGCTACTGTTAGTGCAGCCGCATCCAGCCCGAAGCTGGAGTGGGAGAACCGCCCCGAAGGGATGGTTCTAGGAGCTCTCGCAAGAAACCTTTGCATTTGGGTCTCTTCCTTCCCCTTCCTAGGACAGAACTGATGAAAATGTTTGTATTCCGAGGTACATAGCTTGGTTCTTGGGAGATAAGTAATCTTCTGTGGGGTTAACACTTGGCCACAATAAAAGAAAGCCTTGTTATACCCTAAACAAAATGATTCCTCTCAGGAGTGCGTGAACAGACAGAATCTAAGACCAAACAGAAAGACCCCACTACCACCATTCTCATGAAAACCAAACTATTTCTGTGCTGCTATGATCACACCAACACCTGGAAGGAAGCTGGTGTGTATTGAGGCTTAGTAACAGTTTTGCTTTCAGCAGTTGATGTTATTGGGGACCTACTCAGTTCCCTTAGGGGTTCTTTGTGGTCATCTCTGTGCTTCTGTGCCTGTGATCCTCTTTGTAAGAGCACCCCAGGGTTGCTTTGCCTGATCCACTGAGAGTGGCAGCAAGTACCTGAGAGCTTTTGACCCACTACTCCCCTCACACCCCACCCCCAGGGCAGGCCCCTAGTTAATAACTGACTGGCAGAGGAGTACAAAAAACTAGCTACTGTACTGCTTCCGTGCCTTAAGGTGAGACAAATCACAAGGTGTAATGTACACTCCAAAGATTCTCTCAGGATCATGCCAAAGCTGGGACCCTGCTGGCAAGGGCTCCATGGCTTGGCTTCCTTCTGTCCTCACTATCCTTCTCCAAACTCCCTTGCTGGTTTCTCCTGCCAGCACTGCCTTAATAAATCACTACCACATAAATCCCTAAGGATCTGCTTCTGCAGAATCCAACCGAAGACAACTTCCACTTGTTTATGAGCTATTTTTTTTTTTTTTTTTTTATCACATATGGATAACTGGATGCCATGTACTTAGAGGAATCAACAAACCACTGAATCAGGAAAAGAGGGGAAAAGAACAGCAATTCTCTGTATTCTCAGCCTGACTGAACTTACTTGGATTTCAAGACTCCACATTCAAAATATCACAGAATGGCTAGAACTTGAGGATTACTGGGTGTCATTTGTCATAGGAGGAAGGGAAGCTCAGAAAGGTGGAGTAATTTGAAACTACAGAGTCATGCAGAGCCTGAATCTTTAAGTCCCAATCCAGGGCTCACCTTAAGGTATCCTTGAAATAGCAAACATCAAAATAGTGGAGAGGAAGGGACTTGTTGGTGCTAGTTGAGAATGTTTTAGAATATATAAAATAACAGGACTAAGGCCAATGTGCCTTTTCCTACTGTTAATTTCAGACAATTGCTATTTTTATATTTCATGATATCATCCTTCCACAGCAAAACTAAAACTCTACTTTTTTCTGACTTAGATCTTCTCTGGTGGGTGCTAGTCTTGGTATAGAATGCTTTCTCTCCTGAATTAAAAGCAGGCATATGAGCTGTATGGTATTTATCAAAGAATCAGTGGTGTTTGTGTTGCTAAGCTCATTGTGTTTTGGCACTTTGTGTTCTTTTTTACTGCCTTCTGGAGAAAATATGAACAGTTTGGCAGGTAAATAATGCTGATCGACAGAATTTCTGTTTTCCTAGAAAAAGTACTTATGGTGAAGACAACTCTGGCCAGGGCCCCCATATCCTGAACTCTTTATCTTTGTGAATAGTTTTCCAAAACCCTGGGCTTCTTATGTTTTCTTCACAATTTAGGCATAAATGCATACTACATGGTTAATTCACTGAGTCTTTTTAAAATAATTGATTTTAATGCACCTTTCAAACTTAGCCTCATTCTAAGTAATAATACCTATAAAATCAGAAATGTTATGGCTAATTATGCTTGTTTAATATACATTAAAGTAGATACACAATTACTAAAATGTATAATGCAAACTTCATCTATCATCCTCCTAAGCTAATTTCACCAGCCACTGAAGGTATATGTGCTATACTGGGGAATTCATTGCTATCGATAAGGGGATGGATCATACACCCACATTCTTGCCTATGTTTCTATATGTCTGACCCATGCAGAGGGTGCAAACATAGGCAAGGGAAGCTTGGCAAAGAGAGGTTCTGAATTTGAGCAAGGTCTAGGGTGTGGTGACTCAGGGAATAGAAGTGGAACATTTAGGGTGTGTGTAAGTACCTTTATCCTGGGGTCTGGAAGTCCACAGAACAAGTGATTTCCTGAATCACATGTTCATACTCATTCATTTGTAGTTACCTTAAAGCTGAGAGGAGAATAGTGTGGTCAAGGGCTTTGAAATCCCATTATACTAAAAATGATTGAGGGTATGAGGGTATTTATCTTGGAAAAAAGAAGACAGAGCATGACTCAGTAGCTACTGCAAGGAATAGATACTAGACTTGTTCAATGTTAGCCATTAAACTGTAATTTAACTTAAAATTCATTGACATGAATGTGTATTAGTTGTAATCTGTACCCAAGAGGTGGTTAGTTAACACTGACGGTACCCTAAGCAGGGATACAGACTTCTAGGATAGGCAGTTAGCATTTGAAAGAGTTATATCAGGAGCTCACATTCCTGAGATAGCTACTATTAGTGCTTCAACTCCCTTTGCCTGTGATCTACAGAAAGGTTTACTGTAGTGGTGGAATGAGTGTTCAAAATATAAAAATTGGCTAAAAATACTGTAAATGTACTAACATCCCACATAATATAAGCCAGGTGTGTGTGTGTGTGTGTGCGCGCGCACGCGCGTGTGCGTGTGTAGTGAGTCTGAGTATGCCATTAACCTAAGGCTTACATTTGCTCCTTGATTCTGTCATGGTTAGGGGAGTTTCTTGACCGGTTCTCACCGGTAGGGCTTGTTAAAACTCCGATTGCTGATGTAGTGATTCTGGGGTAAGGCCTAGCAATTTGCATTTCTAAGATTCTCATTTTCTGATGCTGCTGCTGGTGGTGGTTCATGGAATGCACTTTAAGAACTACTTTGTTTGTTTGTTTGTTTTAATCTGATCTGACTGCAAGGTCACCTGAATCCTGCCACTAGAATATTATGCAAGATGCTGACTGAAACGCCCAAGTGAACAGAAAATGGGTACTTCATTGTGTTGATAGAACAAGTTTTCCAACTATTGTGTCTGCTTCTTAAGAAATATTTCAGTGAGGGAAGAATCCATTCTGAGGCCTTTTTCCTTAAATATAATATCTAGTTTCAATGTCATGAGGAAGGAGACCTACGAACTTCACCTACTTTAACTATGTCTACTAAAATAATTACAGAGAATAGCCAAATTGGCAGAGGAAAATTTGCAACAGACTCTAAGGAATAAAACCGTCAGCACTGGGAGGAAGTGACAGAATAACTTTCTAAGAGATTTGTTCAAAGGCTGGGTTAGGCTGACCAACCAGCTGATAGCCTTTGATGGACATGATTCATTTATAAGATGGGACACTGGATCAGGTGATGTGCAAATTATCTTCCAAACCTGAGGTCTCTGGCTCTATGAAGAAAGCCAAGGTGTATGTATAGTGTTGATGACACAAACCCAGGTCCCATCATAACAATGGGTTCTGGCTGGGCACAGTGGCTCATGCCTATAATCCTAGCATTTTGGGAGGTCAAGGCAGAAGGATTGCTTGAGACCTGGGCAACATGGCAAGACCCATCTCTACAAAAAAACTTATAAGTTAGCCAGCATGGCGGTGTGCACCTGCAGTCCCAGACACTTGGGGGGCTGAAGTGGGAGGATGGCTTGAGCCCAGGAGTTAGAGGCGGCAGTGAGCTATGATCATATCACAGCACACCAGCCTGGGCAAGAGAATGAGACTCTGTCTCAAAAAAAAAAAAAAGTCCTGATTAGCTGGTACTTTAAAATGGTTCCTCAGAATCTAATTTCACCCACAAGACTGTCATAGAGATTAGAACGCTGATGGACCTAATTCTTTCTATCCTCCCATCCTTTTTGGAAAAGGTTTACCATGCTGGAAGAAACACCATCTGCTCCTCTGTATCACAGGATCCACTGTGGAAACAAGAAAGACATTTCCTAAGCCAGCAAACTCCCAGGAAGGAGCTGACTCACTTGTAAATTCTGCTTCCACGGAGGTGACAGAAACAAAAATGCCAACCTAATTGTTATTCCTCAGATTAATCTGATAATCTCATATCAAAAAATATGGGCATTCACCCTGGACTTCATCATTATTATCACCTCTGCGCATATATATATATATATATATACTGCCATGCTCTGCCATTTATATCTGTATATCTATATCTTTCTGTATACATAGCCTTAGATAACAGTTCTGGTATGTCCCTCCTTGAAGAAACCAGGACGTATGAACACAATCCCACTCTGAAAAGACATTTTCTACTATACACCAACCTACTAAGTAGTTAAACTCCCTGGAAAAGTATTTGCTCTGGAAGTGAATTCACTGCAGGGTTTCTTTAAATAGCAAAGCTACTAGCTTATATTCTAGAATTTTATAGATCATTAAGTACTTGACACAGAGAGGGGTAACAAAAAATAGAAAAAAATCCCTGGCCAAAGTGTCAGGAGTCCCAGCTGATGGCAGAAGAGTTCCACGTGATGATAAAGTGTCCTTGAAGTGATTGTGGAAGTCAATGATGGCAGAAGACTGATTGGTAACATTGGATTTACCCAAATATCTAATTACTTAAGATAAGTAACTACTGTGACTGTAACTACCCTAGTGTGTAAATTTGACTTCTCCAGTTACTCAGTTTGGCATTCCCTGTCATTATCATGGAGTGGATGTAAAAGGCACTTGGATTAGACCTTGTGGGCAAAGGGCCTGGAGATTTTTGTAAGCCACACAGAGCGCATGTTCTGAGAACATTGGGGGAAGGAAGCATTTTGTGGTCAAATGCTAAGATGTTGTTGCTGGATCAGTCTCCACTCAGGATGAGTTTTCTAGGTTCACTTCTATCACTAAGTCTGTGTTTGATCATGGATAGTTTTCAAGGTACCCTTTCAAAAAGTTAAAAACATGAGTCTCATAACAATATAGAAAGAGTATGTGATGAAGATTTATTAACTCATTAATGAGAGATTCAAAAAGATGGTAAAGCCGGTTCAAAGAGAACTCATACATAATACTGGAATAAGATTACTAACTGAAATACAAAGCTGGTTAGTATCTTACAGAGCAATAAAAGCGTCACCTTTGCAGTTGTTTTTTCTACCACACAGGAATCATTTAAATTTCCATGACACAAGAATCTCTGAGTTAACAAACATGTAACTTCACAGAGTCTGGACCCTGATCAAAAGTTAATAGTAAGTCAAAGAAAGAGAATGGGATAATCCTTGAGTGGGTCCATTAGATGACCAGTATGTCAAATGAAAGATGTGCATCCATCATTTTGCTTTATTTCCAAGTCATGGATAATTTTTCTTAATAATACAAACAGGTAAGGTTTTCCTTGGGCACTATGCTACGAAATTTGGTGGCAGCTAGCAGGTGAAATTTTTTTTTTTTTTTTTGAGACAGAGTCTCATTCTGTTGCCCAGGTTGGAGTACAGTGGCATGATCTTGGCTCACTGCAACCTCTGCCTCCTGGGTTTATGCAATTCTCCTGCCTCAGCCTCCTGAGTAGCTTGGGACTACAAGTGCATGCCACCAAGCTGGCTAATTTGTTTTGTTTTGTTTTGTTTTTGAGATAGAGTTTCACTCTTGTTGCCCAGGCTGGAGTGCAATGGCGCAATCTCGGCTCACCACAACCTCTGCCCCCTGGGTTCACGCGATTCTCCTGCCTCAGCCTCCTGAGTAGCTGGAATTACAGATATGCACCACCACACCAGGCTAATTTTGCATTTTTAGTAGAGACGGGGTTTCTCCATGTTGGCTGGGCTGGTCTCGAACTCCCGACCTCAGGTGATCCGCCCGCCTCAGCCTCCCAAAGTGCTGGGATTACAGGCATGAGCCATTGCGTCTGGTCCATGTTGGCTAATCTTTGTACTTTTAGTAGAGACAGGGTTTCACCATGTTGGCCCGAATTGTCTCAAACTCCTGACCTCAAGGGATCCACCTGCCTCAACTTCCCAAAGTGTTGGTATTACAGGCGTGAGCCACCGCACCTGGCCAGGTGAACATCTTTTTGCTTCAGAAGGCTAAATGAATATTTATTCTTTCTCCAAGTCTTCTCGGTGAAGAATTTTTTTTTTCCTTTTTTAAATCATACGCCCATTGTTCTCAAATCTGGAGGGGCCCATTTAAATCTCCTGGGGAGCTTTAAAAAAATCTTGATGTCCCGATGACACTCCAGACCAATTCAATCAGAATCTGAGAATGAATCCCAGGATGCAATATATTTAAAGCTCCCTAGTGACTTTAATGTGCAGCCAAGATTGGGAGCCAATGTACTATTTAGAATCAATATACATGTGTATGCAGGCATATACATACATTTATTTTTAAAGAATCAGATATACACATATTATCCTGTTTTTAATAGTTAATTACATTATGAAAATTTTCATATATGAGACATTGCTCAAATGACATTTTTAATGACTGCATGATGTCCCCTCACGTAACACATTAAGATTTATTTGGCTAATTTCCTATTACTAGATGTTTAGGGTTGTGTTGTTTCCTTTCTCCTCTTCCTTCCCCGTCCTTTCCCTTCCTTTCCATTCCCTTTCTTTTTGCCATTAGAAGTTAGGCTATGAACATATTTACACATGTTACAAATACACATATTACAAATCATGAACATACTTACACAAACATTGCATTTACATCTTGGATTATTTCCTTATAATAGATTCCCAGGAGTGGATTTACAGGTCAAAGAAAATAAATGTTTTAATGACAGCTGAGGTATATTACCAAAATGCTTTCTACAAAGACTCATCAGTGTATACTTTTAACTCGTGATTTCCTCAATATTTTATCAGTAAAGTATTTGCATATTCCAAAACCAGGTAAAAAGTCATTTTTTTTCTAGTTTTCTCTGTGGTCATACTTCATTCAACGTTTTAATCCAGCTAAAATCTGTTTTAGTGTACATACGGAGAGAATTAAAGCCCTAATTCTGTATTTTTCCAAACAGCTCATTTTTTAACATCATTTATTGAATAATTCATTCTTTCTCCATTAGTTTATGACTCAAAGAAGCTTAAAATAAAATATGTAGGTTAATTAACGGTACTCCATCATAGCGGATGGACTCGAAAGATGCACATGAAGAAGGTTTCAACTACTAACAAACTAGCTCCAGTACATTCTTGCCTAGATCTTAGTTATTATTATTTCTTAGAGATACCTAACTCTGATTTTAACTCTTACTCATTTATAGAACACTTAGGTGTTGAAAAACAACCCAAAGCTCATCCTCTCTAAGATGGCTTTAATCTGTCTGCAAGCAGCTTGTAGCTTTGCCAGTAACAGGTCTGCCTAAATCCATCTGTTCTACTTCACATGTTCTCCCTCTGAAACATTGTTTATACTCTTGCATTATCTATGAATAAAGGTTTTTTTTTTACATAAGTTTGATTTATTACCAGTTCTGAATGTGATAGAATCGATTTTTGTAAGTTTTGTATTATGCATTTATTTCTATTTTTTTTGGTTTTGTTTTGTTTTTGTTTTTTTGAGATGGCATCTCGCTCCAGGCTGGAGTGCAGTGGCGCGATCTTGGCTCACTGCAAGCTCAGCCTCTCAGGTTCACACCATTCTCCTGCCTCAGCCTCCCGAGTAGTTGGGATTACAGGTCCCCGCCAACAGGCTCAGCTAATTTTTGTATTTTTAGTAGAGACGGGGTTTCACCGTGTTAGCCAGGATGGTCTCGATCTCCTGACCTCGTGATCCGCCCGCCTTGGCCTCCCAAAGTACTGGGATTACAGGCGTGAGCCACCGCGCCCGGCTATTTCTATTCTTGTAATCATCATAGTCTCACTGTTCTGTGCTTAACAGCCCCATGTAAAATCAGTAAAAGAAGCCCAAAGTTATCACAGCCACATTAACAAAGGGAAAGGAGGCTAGAATTTTTAATTGTGTCCAAGAAAACAGAAAAATATTCAATAAATGGAGGACACAAATCTAACTCACATGATTCCTGTGTTAAGTCACAGGAAAGGTAGATTTGCCTACCAATCGTTTTAATGAGTGGTACTTCATTAGTAACTGTAGTACTCACGTTGTACTCTTTATTAGCTTTCTTGGGCCCCAAACCCTACATTTTGAATCTCCTATTGCCAGGTAGTGTACAGACCACAGTGAATTCCCACCCCAGAACCCTTAGTTGGCAGAAGAAATAATGTGTGTGTGTATGTGTGTGTGTGTGTGTGTGTGTGTGTGACTATTCCAGAAACTTGGAGGCACTTACCCCGACCCATTCCCCCTCTCCCACCTAGTCTCTATATAGCTCAAAGAGTTATTTGCCCATTGGAAGGACACATACAAGAAGGTGGACAACACTCAAGGGTGTCACTTGTGGCCAGGGGAGCAGGCATCGTTTGATGGCCGTTTAAGCAAAGTTTGAAGTGCTTTGCCACACCAGTGGATCTATGTAGTACCATCCAGTCTTTTGGAAACTTGGTAGATTGACGGTCACAAGCATTATTCGCAACCGTGGGCCCACTTGGACCCTGGGATTTGGGAAACTCAAAAAGGCAAATTTTCAGATATTTTTCTTACCCAAAGTCTAGGCTACGGGCTGCCCTGATGGCTTGGGGAGAAGGGATTCCTGTGTATCATTTCAAGTACCTTAGCCACAAATGGCTGGGCTCAGGAGTCCCACTGTGTCCCATCAATCTTTTTACTTCAGATGAAGAAACAGTCTGAAGGCACAGACCCTTTTCTATGGTGGCTGAGCTGAAGAGGGAAGCTAGGGAGATTTTCCCTGAGGTCAATGAGACACAGATAGACACAGATAGACACACATATCTATTTTGGAAGAAGTTCATGAGGCTCCAAGACTGCCCAGTGCATTAAAAAATAATTTTCCAGACTGAGGCAGGTCTGCGTCTCCAGCACTTTGCCTTGGGGGAACTGTTTTTTCCTTGGAGGATTTGAATTGCTTTTTTCTCCATTTACTGCAAGGCCTGTGTCTTCCCATCTGGTTTCTCCTCCTGCTCCCAAAGTGTTTACAAAGCAGGTAGCTCAGGATGGGGCAAACTGCTCAAAGTACTGTGTTTCTAAGAACTTCAGAGCAGGACCATCCTCCTTTGGGATTCCATAAGCTACCTGCAGAGAGGTACTTCTCTACTGGAGGTGGGAGTACAGGGAAAATGAGCTCCTCCTGGGTTTGCTGCTTCTAAGATCCAACCCTGAGCTAAGAGTCTATGTGCAGGGAATTTGTTGAGAGAATGCTCCGGGGTGGGGAAGATCAGGAAGGGAGTGGAGGAGATAGGTCAAGAAAGGGGAAGAAGTCAAGCAAGGGGGGTGTGCCAGCATCAGCATCATCCTCCATGGAGCTCTGGAGTCTTAAATGCACCTCAGAGCATGCTTCACCTCCAGGAGAGAGAGCTGGGCTTTGCACACTTCTATATCAGTCAGTCATTGGCTAAAGCCACTTGTGAGGTACAAAAACTCCCAGCCACTTCTGGTCTCTGTATGGATGAAGCAACTCTCTGTAGGAGTAAAATTATAGATTGCCTTTAGCAGCAAAACATGCAGAAGCTATGCAATGGGCTGGTAAAAGGGAACAAAGGGATCTCATAGGAGACCCACAGTGCCTGCTAAAGGAACCCTCCAGGGATAAATCTTGTAGCTCAGGCTGAGCAATGCCCTAGAACTAGGGAGGAGCCATCTTCCCCAAAGCAGGTGGTAAGCCATCTGTGGGCTCTGTGGGAGGAGGAGGGCACATCCTGCGTAGGGAACCCTGCCAGTCAGCAGGGTGGAAGGTCTGGCTAGGTCACCCTGAGAACTTCCTGGTCAGCCCCTTTGTGGGTGTTAACACCTTTTTTCCAGCCCCAGGGTGTGTGTGACATGTAGATCACAAAATGTTTAAATGTCATTAAACTACATCTATAACTGCCAGACAACTTGTATTAGTACTCCTAAATATACCTTTTGAGTTATTGCTGAGTGACACCGCAAGGGGGAATTGTCCTGCATATAAAAATTACATTTCCAAGTCTCATCATTCTGAGAAGTCCACCAGCACTCCTCAGTCTTGCTGAATGGGACTGTTGGCTGCTCGACTGCTCATTCACAGGACTCATAGTAACAGGGATGATCCCTGAGCATGTAGAGTCCACCCAGCACTGTATAGATCCTGGTATGTGATAACTCAGTATCATAGTCCCACCAGCTCTATGTGAGGTGGGTGCCTTCATCATCCCTATTTTATAGATAGGAAACCACAACACAGAGGGGTTCAGTAAGTAGCCTAGAGTCCCACAGCTAGTAGGTGGCAGAGCCAGGATTCGAATCCAGCGTCCTCATCACTGAGATACAATATCGTGGACAGACAGCCCCTAAGAGCTTATGAGATTCTGGATGTGAAGAAGCCAGGATTCCACCAGGATTCAGCCCAAGGCCTGGCGAATCCTACTCTAAAAATTAGGACCTGCTTTAGCTCTCATCTACTCCTCACAGTTTGTAGCTGAGGAATCAGAAATAAGGTAAAGACAAGTGACCTGGCCAAGAACACAGTTCTGAGTGTCCTTAGGGTCTCATCCCTGATCTATGATATTTTTTATCTCATTGTCTCTCATTCACATAGCTCCTCAGCTACACTGCTCCTTGGAAATGATAATTAATAACAGTTAACCTTTACTAGGTCCTCAATATGTACCAGGTGCTGTGCTAAGCACCCAAATGCATATTTTTATTTAACCCTAGTAATACACCTACGAAACAGAGATCTATTATTATCTCCTTTTCTTTTTTTTCAGATGGAGAATCTGAGCCTCAGGAAGGTTTAAATATTTTGCCTAAAGTTACACATTTAGTAAGTGGCCAAAACTTAAATCTCTTTGAGTAAAGAACAATTACTTTAATTAAAGTCAAGAAAAATTATCTAAAGCTTGAAAGCTAAAAAAAAGGATGAGAAAATTCTTTTACATCATATTGGAAAATTTTCTAATAGGATTGCCTGGGGATTATCTACTTTTTTAGGGGGATGTAACTTGTTTGGGCTATTTTTTTCTAACAGCTTTACTGAAGTATAAAGAACATACAACTAATGCACAGGTTTATTTCACAATCTGTTAAATTTTAACATATGTATACTGCCATGAAATCATCACTACAATAAAGGTGATAAACATGTCAATCACCCTCAAAAGTTTTTGTTATTTACTCTTGATTAGAGACCGACTGACAAGTTAGACACTACTTTATAGAAGACTGAGTACATGACTTTCATCCAGTGAAGAAGCAAATGATATCTGCCTGGTAGAAAAGATAATCCCAAGCATTGTAGTTGTATTGCCTGGGGGGCATTAATCAGTTTTGAACCCAATTAAACAATTTTTTCTAACCTCCCTTTCCTGACTGACCATATAAATCTTTGTTCCTCAAATATTCTGTGAACTGAGTTGATCTGCCTACTGGTTTTCTCACGGATGAAGTAAATAAATCTCTGACATATAGTCATGATACATTCATATGATAGTCAAGTACTAACTCTGGAAATTATGCATTGCCTCTGCCGAGTATGCACGTGTGTGTCTCCGTATGTGCAGATGTATAAAACGTTCCCAAGAGCAAACTAGGGCACATAGGGCCTGTTAACTGGAGGGTGGTAGAGTTCTAGATGGTTCTAGAAGGTAGTGGAGGCCATATAAGAAAGCAAGCTTATGAACTTTGCTCATCCTGATTTGGCATGTGCTGCTGGGGTGACCTGTCAAACACAAATGTACAGAGAATGTGTGCCTCAAGTCTCTGTATGTTCCTTTTCTTTCCATCTCCCCAGATTTGAGATTTCCTTTTCTGTAGCTCCACAAATATCCAAAATTTCCATAAATTCACTTTCTAGGAGGAACATATGATACGCAAACAGGCTTTTCTGGGCATGTAGTTCATTTACCTAGAACCTTGAGGGGATATACGATGAAAACAGAAGATCTCATGAATAACAAAAAGGAAAGACAAAAGCCACCCAGGAAAGGTTAGCCTGCTTTAATCACAAGTGCAAACATGGCTCCCTTCAAATAGATTTATGTGTTCCTTTTTGGAGGTAGGACAGGTTTGTTTAACATTTTCCAAGGGATCAGATCTCATGCTTATTAATCATTGCTCCCTCAGGAGCATGCCTGATGAAAACGCTTCCCTACTTACTTTTACTGTAATCCTTCCAATGTCTGCTCTTTCTTTTGCCATAATATCATCCCTCAACCCTTTTCCAGCCTTCCATCCAGCCTTCAAAATTCTGAACAAATGGCATCTCCTGGAGTAGGCTGGCAGCCTGGGCCAAGGCTCCCTTTGGACTCCTGTGTGGTTCTTAGGTATCCTTCCCAGTATTTCTTGCTTCATGCTACATTGCCCTCTTTATGTCATCTCTATCCCCCAGGAAACTGTGATAGGTCCTCAAATTCTCCTAGAAGCACAAATCCTCCTGGAGACAAAAATACTGTGTACATTCATGTTTGACAAGTCACTCCACCAGCAACCTTTTAGTCTGAGTGCCTACCATGCAGAGCAGCAAGTAAATAATTGTGAGGGCAAGGATCATGTCTCACACTTCTTTATAACAATTTTTGTTTGACATGGTGCTGGGATCTTAAATTGGAGTATACAGTCATGCGTCACTTAACGATGGGGATACCTTCTAGGAAATGCGTCACTGGGCGATTTCATCATTGTGTAAACATCATAGTGTGTCCTTAGGCAAACCTAAATGAGATAGCCTGCTATACACCTAGGCTATATGGTATAGCCTATTGCTCCCAGGCTATAAATCTGTTTAGCATGTTACTGTACTGAATACTGTGAGTAACCATAACACAATGGTAAGTATTTGCATATCTAAAGATACCTCAACTTGGAAAAGGTACAGTAATAATCTGGTATTCTTATCTTATGGGACCATCCATCTGTCCATCATTGACCAAAATGCACAGTGCATGACTGTGTATGATTTTTAATTGTTTCACGAAGCTTTTTGGCACCAATCTTCCTTGGACTATTTAAGGCAATACATTTCAAATTAATTTGAGCATGTTAATACTTATTGGAGAGTCCAATGAGTAATTTAAAAAAATTCTATACATACTTTGCCCATTAAGGGTTAGTATCCTAGAGACTGTGGGTTAAGATACTGAGGGTTTAAGACTAGAGGTAAATGTTGGGGCAACACTTTAAGGTTTCTTCTTCAGGGGACCTTGAGACCACTTGTGGTCATTTGGGTGTCATTTTTGCAGGGCTTGACTAATGTGCTCAGAAAATTTAGTACCCCACACTGTGTATCATGAGGGCTCTGGTTAAGCAGATGGAAGGTGATTAAAGTTTCCTGAACAGGAAATCATGAAGTCATGCCATACCTCTTCCACTTACTTACACTCAACAAGTTCTTTCAGAAATGCCCTGGACAACCAGAACCAGTCCTATTTTAAAATAGTTTGTGGACTTTGATTGAAAATAGGTTTAAAAGTAAGCAATTTTCTGAAGAAACTGAGTTCCCTAAATAAGAAAATAACCCTAGACCTAAAGGGTTTTAACTTTCCAGAGGGTTAGCTGTTCTCCTTGGGAAGCAAAATAATTAGCTTTGCAGGGTTCTTGTTAGACTAGGGCTTCTAAAAATCACCTGGAGAGCTTATTAAAACAGATTCGTGGGCTCTAAATCTAGAGATTCTAGTCCAGTCAGCCTGTGGTGGGGTTTATGAGTCAGCATTTCTATCAGGTTGCACAGTGATGCTGTTGTCTGTGGCCCACACTGAGCAGGAAGGATGGATACCCAGAGAGCTCCAAGCTAGTCCTACATGGCTACAAAAGCTACACTCCATCTAGGCAGACATCACAGAGGCTCTGTCATTACAGAAGGGTTATTTTTTTCTTGTAAGGAACCCGCCAAAATAATACCAGTCTCTTTGCTGTTAGAAAATAGCACAGAGGTCTTTGGATCAGGTTCCAGTCAATAGCTTCAAAAAGTAACATCTCTGTGCCATTTTTTTCTTCTGTTCATACATCACTTGATGAGACTGTCATTCCTTCAGTCAGGAACAGTCACTTCAGTATCAGTATGTGGAAGCTGCTGGGGGCAGGAATTCTACCACCAACCATCATGGATGGGGCTTCCCAGCTGGGACTCCTTGCCAAGGAATTGAATGAATGAGTGAATATATGAGTGGCTGCAATCCACATACCTCCCAGTAAAACCTGGCTCTCAGAGAGGCTGCATTTAACTTCTGAACTATCTCCTTAGCACTATAGCCTCACCAGAAGAAAGGCACGAGCTATCAAATGAAGTAAACGTTGGCTCTTACTGTTTTCCATAAGAGTAAACTGGAAAACAGATATAACCTGTTATATAAACAGATATAACAGATATAACCTGATAAAATGCAGCATGCTTGGAAGACTTGACAAGCTGTGTGTCCATGGCCTATTTATTGAACCTTTCTGAACTTCTGTTTTTTCATCTGTGAAGCAGAATTAGCAGTACATACCTTGACACTGCTGTGACCAGAGTTATTCGCAGAGTGGCTGATGAACCTGCAATATCAGCATCACCTAGGAGTCTGTTAGAAATGCACATTCTTAAACCCCAGACCAGATGAATCATAATATCTGGAAATGATGCTTAGCAAATTGCTTTAACAAGCCCTTCAGGGGATTCTAGTGCACACTGACTTTTGAGTAGCATTGGATGTGAGGATCAATAGCACAGATTTTAAGGGCCAAAAATGCTCTGAAGAGTGGGGCTGCACTACTTTGATGCTGGCTCTACTGCTTACTTGCTGTGTGATCCCAGACAAGATGTCTAGCCTCTCTGTGCCTCATTTTTCCTCATCTCAAAAATGATTGTTGTTGTGGATTAAATGAATTAATACATATAAAGCAGTTAGCAGACGTTCTGACACATAGCACATAGCAAATGGTATTACTGGATATTTAAATATAGATAGAAACAAGGTCATGTTATGCCATATGTATAATAAAATAATTATTCATAATTATTGCCTCTGCACATGAGATTATGGTTAATTACATTTTCCTTGTTATATTCCTCTTTGCCTATTTTTCTGCAATTAACATGAATTACTTTTATAATCAGAAAAATATGCTATAAAATAATTTGCATTGAAGGGGGAAATGTTAACAGCTAAATTACATGAGGTGTTGGGGTTGTCTATGAACTATTTTATGGGTTCTCCTGGGTCTCCCTGCACCCTGTACCCTTATCCTTAAAGCCAAGTATACTTTTTGTTGGCTTCTGTGCACACATGTGTGTTTGATAATTCCCATGCAATTCAATTAGGGAGAACAACTTTTTAGGTCTCATTATCTCATGAGCATGGGCTCAACATGATTAGATTGGAGTGTTCTCCATCCCTCTTTGTATCCATGCAACCACTAGGTGAACAAACCCAGGCTAGTCTAATGGATCATGAGATATACCCTGTGGAATAGAGAGAAATCATCTTAGCTAAGGTACTCTAAACCAACGAGCACCCCAGCTGATCCAGCAACAGACTACAAAGGGAGTCCAGCTGAACTCAGCCCAAACTGCTGACTTATGGAATCATGAGCTAAATAAATGAATGTTGTTTGAAGCCTCTAAGTTTTAAGTTGAGGGTCATCTGTTACAAAGCAAAAGCTAACTGACCTACTGAGTATGTCTCAAAAGTTTGCTTTCGTGTCATCATCCTCTCTCCCAGTTCTGCCCTCCATACCCTGCAGTCAGATTTCTTTTCACTCTTTCATGTGAGGAGTTTTAGAGACAGTTGGACTATCAGGATGAGTAAGCAGCAGGCAGCAAGTAGAGCAGAAATGCAGCATGCTTGGAAGGCACATCAGTCATGGAAGGTGATCTCTTCACATCCTTTACTAAAAGAAAATAGGCCAAGAGGAAAAACGGAAGCCTGACTTAATCTAAATTTTTCATATGGCATCTCAGGAACAACCAATGATTCTATTCTTAGCCTTTTCCTCTATCAAAGCTGAAATGTATTTTCAGTTTAATGCCTGTGTTGGTCTAAAAGGGAATAATGAAGTTGTGGACTAGGACAGAAAGAATGTCACTGGTGAAATAAAATCTTGTCATCTCATTTCATTTCAGGAGCCAAAAAAAAAAAAAAAAAAAAAACAACAACAAAGTTTGCTATAGGGCTGGCCCTAAATGTCATCACCGATCAGAACAAGTGGTTGTTGGTGGCACCTCTTGACCACTCTGTTGTTGGTCATCGATTTATGAGAGCTCAGGGGGACCCTTCTGGGAAGAACTAGGGTGTTCTCTGCAGCTTCCCAAACTCTTTAAGAAGTAAAAAAGATGTTTGCATTTTCCATTGAGGAATTGTCGGTTCTTTTCTAACTTTTGGGTCATATGGATCTTAAATGGATGCATGAGGCCATCTTAAGCACTTAGAAACACCATAGTTGACATCTGTGAATCATTCATATCAGGCCAAGCAGTGTCTGACTTCTTTATGTGTGTTAGTGCTCATAACAATGTTATTACCAGCACCCTTTTCCTACACATGAAGAATGGAGGAACAGGAAAGTTAAACAACCTTCCCCTAGGTCTCAGGCTGTTAACCTTTACGCCAAATTGCCACTACACGCAGGACAGTGCCTGGACATAATAAATGCTCAATAAATATTGTGCCCGACGATGTGAGCTCTAACAGGAATATTGTACCCAGCGGTTGGTGAATACGTCTTTAGGATGAATATTAGTGACAGGGCATTTATTTATTCTCCTCTTCTGTCCGTATCTTTCCACTTAAAGGGCCACGCTTAGCACATCTATTCTTCCTGGATTTCAAGGCGACAGTGAAATTAAAAGGTGGAAATTTGGTGCGAAGTTTAGGAGACTTGTCTGGAAAGTGAGTTTTTTTTTAGCAAGCATGTAGTTTTCACTGAGGCTGTGTGTGCATTGTGGCTGAGGACTGGGGTACTGATGGAGCCCCTGGGGATGCTAGGTAGCAATAGGATCCATTCCCCTGCCACTGTCAGGGTGGCTTGCCTCTTTTCTTTCTTCTCCATAAGATGTTTTAGATAAACGTCAAAACTTCCTGGCTCAGTCAATCATTCTGTCTTTATTGATAAAGAGAACCTTGCAAGTAAATTCCCCTCCCTCTCAATAAACAGGACAACCCCCTTTGATCTCTCTCTCCACCTTCTCTCCCCACCCCACGTATATGCACAGATGTGCACAGGATGCGCTCACACACGAATGCACACACACACACACACACACACACACACATATCATTTTCTCTTTTACTCTAAACCAGGAAAATTCAATGTGAGACCCTGTCTTTGAAACATAATGGCTGAAAAATAGCTCAGACTCAGCTTAGAATCAATACGCTCTCAGTGCAGCCACTGGAATTCCAAGTTTTCCCAGCAGGCTTTAGACAGAAGTGGAGTCAACATATTCAGGCATAAAATGAATTTCAATGAGCTCCATTAAATAACGTCAATGCTTGAGGACACTCGTTAGTTACCTGGGCTGAAGGGCACACAGCTTTGAAGTCTCAGACTTCGGTAAAGGTATGTTTAAAATTTCAGTCATGAAGTGAATTAAGATGCTTTTCTTCCCTGCCAATTTTGGAAGTAGAAAGGTAATTTTATACGGGGACAAGATGAGACAAGGGAAAGGACAAAGCTTATGATTTACATGTGCTCTTGGGATTTCAAATATAGATGCAGTGACAAATAAGCAAGTCATGGCACCTTATCATGAGTCTATTTCATTATTGATTCATTTAAGACACATATTGAGCACCTATTGTGTGGGAATTGTCTGTGTGTGTGTGTGTGTGTGTGTGTGTATGTGTGTGTGTGGCGGTGTGTGTGTGTGTGTGAGATGAAGATAGCATTTCTGTCACCCAGGAGTTTGTAATTGAATTCTGATGCAAGACTTTGGATCTGGGCACAGGCCCAGGGTGAAACTGTAAATGCAATACTTTGAAACCCACACTGCCCCAGAAACAAAACTTTTTTTAGACCCCCAAGTTTTAAATGAACATTCACTTTCCCCAAATATAATTTGATAGCGAATCTAAATTCTCGCAATCAGAAACTTCCTTTGCCTTACGAAACTCCTGACCTAAAAGCAAAGGAAGGTGGATTGATTTTAACTGTGGAAAACACAGCATGAGGATGTGCTTTGAGTGGTCCAGGTTCTTTCATGCTAGCGATCAGTTTCAGTTATTTAAAGAGACGCCCTGCCAGCTGCAACCTCCCTAAAACCCAAGACGGACTGAATTCCCAAGGGCACATTCAGAAATTGAGAGAGCAAGATATAGACAGTGAGAGAGAGAAGGAGATATTTCTCAGAAAGAAAATTTAATATTAGTTGGCTTTGGGGGAGAATGCTTAATATCAGCTGGCTTTTGTAAAGGATGCCACACTAGACTGGGAGTTTCCTTAGCAATCTTTCCAAACACCTCAGCTCTCTTTTCCTGACCCTGGCCCCTCTCTCCCATCTGGCATATGCTTGCTTAAGATTTAACAGATGATGGCCGGGCATGGTGGCTCACACCCTAATCTCAGCACTTGGGGAGGCCGAGGTGGGTGGATCACCTGAGGTCAGGAGTTCAAGATCAGCCTGACCAAGACGGTGAAACCCCGTCTCTATTAAAAATACAAAAATTAACTGGGCTTGGTGGCGCATGCCTGTAATCCTAGCTACTCATGAGGCTGAGGCAGGAGAATCGCTTCAACCTGGGAGGTGGAGGTTGCAGTGAGCCGAGACCACACCATTGTACTCCAGCCTGGGTGACAGAGCAAGACTCTATTTCAAAAAAAAAAAAAAAAAAAAAAAGATTTAGCAGATGTTATTTCTCACCGTGTTCCTTCTCCTGATGAGACCCAGCCACCTTTCACACAGTCTCACACAGTTTAAACTTCTTTTTTTTTTTTTTTTTGAGACGGAGTCTCGCTCTGTCCACCAGGCTGGAGTGCGGTGGCGCTATCTCGGCTCACTGCAAGCTCCGCCTCCCGGGTTCCCGCCATTCTCCTGCCTCAGCCTCCCAAGTAGCTGGGACTACAGGCACCCGCCACGGCGCCCGGCTTTTTTTTTTTTTGTATTTTTAGTAGAGACGGGGTTTCACCGTGGTCTCGATCTCCTGACCTTGTGATCCGCCCGCCTCGGCCTCCCGAAGTGCTGGGATTACAGGCGTGAGCCACCGCACCCGGCCTAAACTTCTTGTTTATACCACATAGCATCGTGTAGTGGTTACAAGTGTGGACTCTGAAGTCGAACTGCCTACATTCAAATCTTGGCTTTGCCACTCACTGGTTGTGTGCCTTTAGGTAAGCTGCCTCACCTCACTGTGCCTCAGTTTCCTAATGGGTAAAATAGTGATAATAGTTCCTACCTTGAATTCTTTTTATGAAGATGGAATGGGTTAATATTTATAAAAATGATTTGAACAATACTGGGCATAGAGTAAGTGCCAAGTGTTTCTTTATAATAAATAAACCTGGTGGATTTAGTTTTATAATACGTCTCTCTTTCCCAAATGTAAGTTCTAACTTACTGTTTTATGTCACTGAGGTGCATTATTGTGACCCTAGATACCAGATACACAAGGTCTGAGTAATGAAGGCGATTATTACTACGACTATTAACACGATTGATAGTGAACATTTGTTGAATGTTTGCACCATAGTCAAAATCTTATAGGCATGATCTAATTTAATCATGGCAATGACTCCTAGAAATAGATATTTGACCAATACCTATTTTGCAGAAGAGGAAATTGAGGCTCAGACAAAACTAAATAACTTACCCAAGATAACAGTCAGGAAGTGCTGTCTCAATCCCAGGGGAACTAAGGGTATGCAGAGTCCTAGATCATTTGAGAAAGTTTGCAAACAGTGATTGGGAACTAAGTCAAAGAGATGAGGATAGTGTGGTGGCCATAAAAATGTGTCTCAGAGATTTCTGACTGATTTCCACCTACCTCTACACATGCCATACTTCGAGGGTGAGCTAGACTCAGTCAAAGATTAGAATAGGGAAAGGGAAAAATACTAACTTTACAGTGGAAAGACCTGGCAAATATGACATTCACCAAATAACAAAGTGTAGTATTACCAGTAATGTCATATGGATCTACTGTATCCCCTGACATGAAATGACGAGTAGGCCACTTTACCTTAGCTGTACTCTTTCCAAAAACCCATAACCCGAGTCTAACAATCCTAGTCTTGTTCCATTACAAAAACAACAATAGACAAACCCAGATTGGATGACATTCCACAGGACCCCTGTCAATGCTCCTCAACACTGTTAAGGCTATGAACAACAAAGAAAGACTGAGAAACTGTCACACACTAAAGAAGACAGGGGAGACATGATGATTAAATGCAATGTGGTACCCCAGATTGGTCCTGGAACAAAAAAGAAACACTAATTGAAAAGCTGATGGAATCCAAGTAAAGTCTGGAGGTTGATTAATAGTAATGTACTCATATCGGTTTCTTGGTTGTAACTAATGTATCATTGATAATGTTAGGTTTCAACAACGGGGGAAATTGAGTGAGAGGTATACCACCCTTGCAACTTTTCTGTAACTCTAAAATATTCCAAAATAAAAGTTTATTTAAAAAGTACTCCCAGACATTGTAATTCAATTGGTTCAGGATACAGCCTAGACTTCTGGATTCTTAGAAGATCCCAGGGAGTTGTGATGTGCAGGCAAGGTCTGGAAACCACTGATTTACATTCCAAAGAGCTACAAAGTTGAATGGTAAAGCCAGTGCCTCTAAGCAAAGCTGTGGCCATCACAGAACCAGCTGTTAGGCGGCCCTAATTCTTAGCTACTGGTTTCTTCTCCACAATCACAGAGCAGGGGACAGGAAGAGCCACTCCTTGCTAATAGGCCGTGTTTATTCTCCATTTATTCTGAGAAACAGGATCAGATACCTTTGATAGAAGATTCTAATGTACTCATTAAGTGCACCTAATCCTAATCTCCTTTTATGCTGGCTAAATGGATATTTAGATATAACCTTCCAGAATGCAATGAATTTATTCCCGGGAAGTTGGATGAATGGAATGCCCATAAATTGATTCCTATTTTAAGTGCATACTGGGAGCTGATTATTTGGAGAGCATCTGTAGGCAATGAGAGGTTCCTCCTGTAACAGGCCTCCTGTGTTAGCTCATTTACTTTTAGAAATGTGGGTCCTATGCTTACTTGGAGCAGGACACTTTCTTAGTCTAGGCATCCTCCCTCTCCTCTCGCAGTAAAATCATGGCTACTGTAACAGACGCTGGAGGTGCTCTGCCCAGATTCCTGTTACTTTCCACTGGCAGGTGCGCCTGTTCCCCAAATGCCGGGCTTGACATGGCTCAGAGTTTACACCTGTGACTTCTCCTAAGCCCTGCCCTTGACAGACAGGAGCCCCCTCCCCTACTGGGAGTTTTTAACCCCTCGCCTCTGTGCTAGCCAATGACTGACGGTTCACAGCTACCAAAGCCTGGCACTCCAAATCTCAAGATAGGAGTAACTATGATGCAATCCACACTCCAGGGCTCCTCTGGGATCAGCTGACGCTAGTCTCAGCTGCAACCACATCCTTGCTTGGTTCTTTCTCTTGCCCCATTCTTTTCCCCTCACTTTCTTGTACGGGTTTCACTTGAGAATCCTCCCTCACTGAGTCACTTGCATACACATTCTACTGCATTTAGGTAACAGACTTAGAATCAGCTTCTCTTCTGCTCCAGGAGGAGACTGTGGAGACAGCAGTTAGGGTTCTCCAGCAGCCCCCCATGGTGCTCACCCACTGGCCATTCCTGTTCAGTAGGGATCCCCTAGTAAGGAATGCTGCCTCCCTGGCTTAAGTTGCTTCACCCATAGTCATACTCTGGAGCTACAGCTGTCTCCTCGCTCCAATCCAATCCAGAGTATCTTGTAGAAAGATAAATCAGATAGTATCAATCTCCTTGTTACAATTCCAAGGGCTAGCCAGTGCTCTTTGAACAAAAGCCAGTCTCCTCCACCTGCTGACAGGCCCTGGCTGATCTGGCTCCCTCCTAACACTTCACTTTCCTCTGCGCTTCCCTCCTACAGCATCAGCCTATTGCTGTGTCTTGAAAGCACCCACCTTGCCCCTGCCTCAGGCTTGGCACGAACTGTGTGCAATACCCGTTCACATCATCTCATGACTGGCCGTTCTTGTCATCAGGCCTCAGCTTAAACATGTCCTCCTTAGAAACACCTTCCCTGACCCGTCTCTCATGACCACCTCACCCAATTTCAATCTCTTACTTAGCCACCATCCCCATCTGATATTTTTCTTGTCCATCTGTCTGACTGATGTCTGCCCCTTCCCATTAAAACGTAATCACCCCAAGAGGAAATATTGTCTGATATGTTCACCCCTGTTTTCTCAGTGCCCGGAGCAGCACTAGGTATAAAATAGATGCTCAGTAAATACATGGGGAGTGGCAGAAAGAAAGAGGAGGGGGTACTGATGGACCCGTGGGCTGCAACTGTGCATGACGAAGATGATGAGGATGATGAGGGTGACGAGGAGCTGCGGTGCGGAGCCCACCCCATGCACTCTGAGGCTCAGGGGACACTGCTAGGTTGCCTGTGAATCACAGATCACAGATGCTGCCCCCACTCCCCCCAGCACACCCACCCTGCCCTCCCATACTGATCCCTGCCTTCCCAGCTAAGGCCTCTGCTGTTCTCTTCAGCATAAGAACAGCTTTGTCAGGAAAGCCCATGTCGGCCCTGCAGTTCACACTGGGACTGTCTTGAGCAGGGCACGCAGCCCTAGACTCTTGCTGGCTCTGTGAAAGCTCAGCGAGGCCGCAGGACATTTCCATTACCCTGGCAGCTGTGCCTGGCAGCTGCTTCACAGAGGCTTTTCTCCAGCTCATGTCAGGGACCCCCAAAGCCTGCTGTGATTGCTGGCTCCACGGAGCAATTGAAGTCATTCGCATCACTCCCCAGGTCGCTAATGGCAAACACTGAAAGACTGAATGCTCTAGAGCCCCCTGCCTGCTCTTCCAGGGCTCTGCAAGCCTAGCCTCCTCTGGAGGGATGATTGTAGATTGAGGCAATCAAGATCAGAACAATGCATGTAGGCCCCAACTCAGGCAGGTGGATGAATCTGCAAACATCACAATTACCCAGTTCAGAAAGAGGCCTGGCCACGAAGAAATGTTTGGGAGGCCTCTGGCTGTGTGATGTGGACCAAGGCTCTCTGTAGGGCAGGAACACTTGCAGCCTTGGAGAGAGGCATGGAGAATGGCGGAAGGAAGCAGGATCACGCTTTCCTGGCACGCAGGGTGCTGTGCTGAAATGACCCCCAGCATTTCTGTGTCCTGGTGCCCAAGTTCTTTATAATCTCCTTCTCTTGAGCATGGGGGACACCTGCGAGCATGACAGAATGCCATTCTATGATTAGCGATGATATCTGGAAAACGTAAATGGATCCTGCATGCATAATTACAGCTCCCAATCACTTGATTTTGAGATAAGTAAAAAAGGAGATTACCTGGGTTAGGCCTGACTTAATCAGATGAAGGCCCTTAAAAGAAGGACTGGCCCTTACTGAAGAGAGAGATTCTCCTGCTGGACTTGAAGTCAGCTGTCATGTTGTGAGTGGCCCCAAGAGGGTCACGTGGTAAGGGACTGAGCATGATTCCTGGATGACAGCCAGCCAGGAAACAGGGCCCTCAGGGTGATGCAAGGAACTGAATTCTGGCAACAACCTGAATGAGCTTGGAAGAGGAGAAAGCTGCAGATAAAAATGTGCCCAGCAGCCTTGTGAGACCCTAAGAAGCGAGCCGTGCTGTGCTGGGCCCAGGCTTATGATCCCCAGAAACTGCGAGATAAGAAATGTGTGTTGCTTTACGTCACTAGGGTTATGGTAATAGTGTTACACAGCAATAACTAATGAATACAACGGGTTCCAAAAAGGCCCCTGTGGGTTTTTGCTGCTGCCTCCCCAAAATCAGGGGGCTTCTACCCTGTCTTGTCCTCCTCTGCTTCTCTACTTAGGGAGGGCTCATGGGACATTGTGGAGTAGCACAGAAGCTTTGGCCCAAGGTCATGCAGGTTCCAGGGATGGCCACCCCACTGACTAGCATGGTCATATTCCATATTCTGGGCATATTCCTTGTAACTTCTTAGAACCTCAGTTTCCCCATCTGTAAGTGGAAATGTTGAGATTACCTGCAGCATTTGGCAGAGTGAATAGCAAATGACTTCATATGCATAGAGCGCTCAGTTAGTGCGTGGGAACATGTGAAATTTTAATGACTTTTGAAATAATTCTCCCCTGCTTGTACACCTGCCTGCAGCCACCAAATTAAGTCTACTTTGTACTTTAAAAAGACCTGCAGGCTTGGGCCTAGAAAGAATTCAATTGTGTTCCAAAGCCAAAATTCTTAGATGAATGCCCACTCTGTCCAAATAATTCTCTTTTGTTCTCTATGTTCCTCCTACTTTGTCTTCAGAGAACTTACATTACCTGAAATATCACCTATGTGAATTTCATGTATGTGTGCATGAAATTTGACTATTGTCTAAAGCCACAGAGGTGGCACGGCATGTTCAGTGGTTCAAAAGAATCTGGAGTTGGAATCTAAGATGGGATTTAAAATGAGGTTTGAATGACTCGAGGCCCCCTACTCTTCCTTCTCTATAAAACACTTGAGATTTTGTCATTTAAATGGTCCATTTGGAACAATCATATAAAATTTATGCTCCCTAATCTATACCAGGGCATTTTCCATCAATAACCTCTGTCACATTCTTTATTTTTTTAGGTCTAACTTTATTTTTTGTTTTTGGCCTGTGATGGGTGGAGAGAATCTGCTACTCACTGAAAGTGGCTTCAGAGCCCCCACTAGAGATGGTGTCAACATTGACGCTTTATTGATATTATTATTATTATTATTATTGCTATTATTATTATTATTTGAAGCAGAGTCTTGCTCTGTTGCCCAGGCTGGAGTGCAGTGGTGTGATCTCGGCTCACTGCAACCTCCACCTCCTGGGTTCAAGCAATTCTCCTGCCTCAGCCTCCTGAGTAGCTGAGATTATAGGTGCCCACCACCATGCCTAATTTTTTATTTTTAGTAGAGACAGGGTTTCACCTTGTTGGCCCGGCTGGTCTTGAACTCCTGACCTCATGTGATCCGCCTGCCTCGGCCTCTCAAAGTGCTGGGATTATAGGCGTGAGCCACCACACCCAACCTATTGATACTATTTTTGAAATAAAAGTATGATCCTCATGAAGTTGGATATGTTGACTCTAAAACAGAGTTGCACAGTATCCTTCTGCACCCACCCATTCCCCTTATATTTTTTGCCACTTGGAAGCTACAGTTTTTATTACTGTGGAGACCTCCTGAGACTGCAGGACCTGCTACCTCCCTCCTACTCCCTCGCTGCCAAGCTAGAATTAATTACTCCTTCTCTTAGTCCTTGCTGTATGCTATCTTAGTTTTAAAATATTAACCACAGTAAATCAGGGACTACAATGTGGCCTGATGCTTATGCACAAATCAAGCAGTTCAATTTGCTTGGGACCCACAGGTGAGACAAGTCCTAAACCTGCAAGATGCTACAAAGAAATGGGTCCCTGATTCCTTCCCCACTAGGATGCTGAAGCAGTAGGATCCACCAAAACACCTGTCATATGTGGGTGAAACAAGACCAGATCATGGGTGGCTGGGTGGGTATGAGTTGGAGGGAGTTTAAGGACTCAGAGATTCAAAGATGTCTGGAGCGTGTAGACAGTGATCCCACTCCCCAGGGTAAGGAGGCCTGGAGAATGAGAGGGATAGCCCACTTCCCCAAGAAAGGATCTGGAAAACTGAAGGGACATCAGTTAATTCCATGGAGCCAACCTGAAAACAAGAGATAAAGGAACAGGAGAGACCAGAAAGGAAGAGAAGAAGGATTCAGGAGAGAAATGGTGGTATGGGGGCTGGACATGGCTGGGCCTTTTCTCAGCAGGAGAAAAGACTTCTCACCTAATTGGGGTGAAGCTTGCTGTGGCATGGAGCTTGGGCTTAAAAGTGGATCTGGATGGGAATCTCAGCTTTGTTATTTTTAAGCTGAGGGACTTAAGGTAATTTATTTAACCTCATTGTACCTCGGTTTTCTCAGCTATAAAATGAAGCTAATAATACCCTGCATGTTGTCCTGAGAATCGGATGTGATGATGTATGAAAAAACTTTATCTCAGTACCTGTCACATAGATATTAAATGAATGGCACCCACTAGAGACCCAGTGAATAAATGAAGGGCCGAGTTATCAATGTGCCAAAGCTGGAGACAGTTGTTGTGATACTTGCGGTGTCTGGTGATAACAGTTTGCAAAATTGTAGCAGTCGGTTGGTGCCCACCATATACCCTTGGCACTCGCCTTTTCTGTATATTCTGAGGGCCTCTTCTGTTAGGGCCTCTACTGTGAGTGAGGCAACACTCATTGCCTTAGGACTTTCTCCAATCTGAGGTGTAGAGTTGCTCTCCTGCTGGGCTGAGTGCAAGTTTACAGTCTGGGAACAGCCCTTAGTCACTGAAGGATGGGAGTTGGTGCATAATACACCGGCTTCCTTGCCTTTCAGGTCAGGCAATCCATGCATGTTGTACACTCTCTCTGAGAGAGGTCCCTGGCTGGGCTGAGCCCCAGCAACTGGCAAACTGCTCATAAGTGTCCTCTGTATTGGCTTTCTTTGAATCCCTATCTAGATTCTGCACACCCCCATCAGCGCTTCCTGGGATCACCACCCAAATAAAATATGTGCACCCTCGTCCTTCACTAAGGATCTGCTTTTGGGAGGGCTCAACGTAGGACAGCATTCCAATTAAAGAATTTAGAAGTGTTTATTTATTTATTTATTTTCCTGTGGAGGCTCAGTAAACTGAAGCTGGTGCAGGAACTGACACAGACAGTTCTGCCCAGGGCCTCATCTTTAGGGGTCTTCTATTTGATATCTGAAGTGAATTGAGCAAATGTATAGCCAGGTATCAGAATGCCCTTTGGAAGTGCCTGGCTAGGCAGCTGGGTGAGTCAGCCGTGCCCTGCTGATCCCTGGAATAGCTAAGAAGAAGGCTCTGGTGGGACCTGCTGCGAGGCTTCCATGCAGTTGCTTGGCTTGTTTTCCATGACACAGCAACACAGCTGAAAGGCCCTCAGAGTTTTTTTCCATTGCTTCCTCCCTTGGGTTCCCATTACCAAAGTGCTCACTGGGCAGAGGGCTGGCTGAGAATTGTTTCTAACATTATGGGTAGCTCTTGTAATTAGAGGAGAAAGTAGAATTTGCTTAAACAGCGGGGACTTCTGGAGAGACAGGGAAAAATCTTAAAATGCAATTGTCTTTACCAAGACAGGCTCAAGTGAAATTACAGATAAAGCAACATTATCATAAAACAATAAGATGCTGATCCCCTCCCACCCCACCCTGCCAGTTTGAATCCAGAAAAGTTTACTTATCCTTAATGTTCAAAGGAGAAAACTTCCCCTTTGACTTCCCTTCTGAATTGATCAGACACCGGGGGCTATGGTTCTTTAGCTACCTTGGAGAGATGCAACTAGATGTTCAGGTGCCCTGTTGAACCAAGGATATCCAAAGTTAAACTTGAGGGCTCCAAGGCCTATGGGGACAGGGTACTAATAAGTCAGGTCTAAGTTTCCTGGTTTGTGGAACTTAGTGGAAGATGTATAGCCCCAGGATGGATGGGCAGAGCCCATCTATCTATGGCAGAGGTGGGGCTTTCTCTGACTTATGCTCCCAAGATTGGTGGGAACTATGGTTGATTTTTTTGGAAATATAGTTGGCATAATTCCCCTCCCAAGATCCACAATCCCTCTTCCACACTGATTCTGTGCTTGGCCATGTGACTTACTTTGGTTAATGAGATAATAGCAAATGTAGCCTCAACAAAGACTTACAAAGGGCTTGCACATTGGGTCTTGTTCTCTCTTGCAGTTTTGAGAAACTCTGTAACTCCCACCATGTCTGTATGCCAACACTAGGGCTAGCCTGTTGGATGAGAGACGTGGTCCAGCTCCTGATACCCTAGCCAAGAGCCGGCAATAACCATTAGACATGGGAGTGAACACACCAAGCAGGTGCCAGCCAGTCTACCAGTTGACTGAAGAACTAACTCATTAGCCCATAGACCCATACACAATAAGAAATGGTTGCTGCTTTAAACAACTGAGTTTTGGGGTGGTTTGTTATACAACAAAAATAACTTCTTCAGGCTCAGTCAGTTTCACTGGACCTGGATGACATGTGGATCCACTCCTCCCTCTACTTGACTGGCTTTCTTCCATCCCACCACCCACAGGGGTGCAGGAGAGCTCGACACTGATGTCCTCATATCATTTTACAGTTGTTGCAGATATCTCAAAATAGCATATATTCTCATTACCACTTTGATAGTTATTAGACTTACCACTAAATATTGTTATTTAATGCTTTAATTAAAAAACACGTTATACAACAAATGTGGTTTTTCTAAAAATATTTTAATAGCTGTATTTTAATAAAATTGGTTTCCTATATAGTCCCCACATATTTATTTTTATTTTTTAATGTCTATGTTTTAGAGATGAGGTCTTGCTCTGTTGCCCAGGCTGGACTGCAATGACATGATCATAGCTCACCGCAACCTCAAACTCGTGGGCTCAACTCTCCTACCTGTGTGGCTGGGACTGCTGGTGCATGCCACCATGGCCAACGAATTTACTTTATTTCTGTAGAGACAGGGTCTCACTATGTTGCCCAGGCTGGAATGCAGTGGCATGGTCCAGTTCAAGGCCACTGAACTCTTGAACTCTTGGGCTCAAGTGATCCTTCTGCCTTGGCCTCTCAAAGAGCTGGGATACAGCTGCACATCACCATGCCCAGCTAATCTCTATTTAAAAATAGGGATTAATTTTTAAATAATTAAAATTGTTAGTGATACATTAAAAGTATCACTCTGGAAGTGGCTTCAGCATATCTTCACCATACTGCCAGTGGGATCCATGGGAAAAACAAAAAGCTAAGACTGCTTGAATTCAACTCAGATCAAAAGCCATAGTCTATTTAGTGCAATTTATATGTTTAATTGTGTTTCCCCAAATACTGACATAACTCATAAGACATTCATAGGAAAGAGCTGTAGTAAAAGAACCCAAGAAACTTCTAGTCATTTCTGATTCTGGTGGATCATAAAAACCATGACAAATTCCATAACTTTTGTAAGCAATGGAAGCAAACTCAAATGCCTATAGGGCTGGGAGGATAATAAAATTTATGCCTTGGGCCAGTCACATAAAGATAAGTAATGGTAGGCTTTGTGGCAAATTGGAGAGGAAGTACCCTGCCTTAAGGCATTTCAGATTAATGATTTTGTAAATCCAGTACTGGGCAAATAAAATAAATGTGTGGGTAGTATTAAGCCTATAGAGCACTAGTGTTCCATTTATGGATTAAGAGCAAGATTGGGGAAGTGGACATCTGGCCAACCTTCATCCCTGAACTGGCTCTGTCATCAAATAAGTAGGTGATCTTCTCCAGGGCATTCAAATTTCTATGTCCCAGTTTTCATATCTGCAAAATGGCTGTGGTTTCTGTATCGTCTTTCTTTCCAGAACTGTCATGAAGTTCAAAAAAAAAAAAAAATTATATCATAGTGAGTAAACAATTTGAAAAAAAGAAATGAGGATCATTAAACAGATGTGGAATAAATCAATGCAGTTGTTTGGTAAGTGACCTGATAAAACTTAAGTCTATCTATATAGGACATGGTTCTTTTAAGTCACCAGCCTGTCAGATCCAAAAGAGGAACTTCAAAAATGATTAAGGAGACCTCTCGCCTGCTTCACTGAGAAGCTAAGTGTGACCCATTGGGCCAAAGCTGTTAATAGAGTTGGGAGGAAAAAGCACATAAAAGAGCCACCCATATGAGTCTCAAGCCCTGAGGTGGAGGACTAATTTCCAATTCAATAATACACAAAAAGCTACACGCAGGCAAACAAAGTTGAAAACAAGCTCAAGTAAATAAAAAGGAAAGAAAAGCAGACTCCTGGGATACTAGGACAAGAAGGGAATAGAGCAAGTTGAGGGAGAACATGACCTTGAAACTAAATTTGCCAGTCCAGAGGCACAATCTTGCAGCCTAACAGCATCTTTAGGCCCAGTTTTTCCACCTTGAGAAAGAACTAGAAGAGGGTCTAGTTCTAGGGTCTGTATGCCTTCCTGCATCCCATTATCCAGTTAGATGCCATCTCTTAATGCTTATCTTCTCAATGGACCAGAGATAACTCAGCTTTACACTGCACCTTTTTGGTGATTGATGGAAAGATGGATTTTGGTTAGTAAACGCAGAGGAAGGAGATTCTCCCTTTCCCTTCCTTCACTGTGTCCAAGAAAATTCGTGACAGAGTTAAATATTATGGTTGGCTGGATCAAGGAATCACATTCATATCTTTTTCCTCTGGTTTGCATACATTTTCATAAAGCTTACATGGCATGTGACCTAAGTAGGTCTGGAAGGAATCTTAGGCTTCATGGGAATTCACTACCCAGTTTAATATCCTGTGACAGAATCTTGGTTTGGCTCTAATCTTTGAGCCCTTTAGCCTACACAGGCCATAGGTGCCCCAGCTCATCCCTATATCTGTGCACATAATATGGTCATGATAGGAGGCAAAATGAGCCAGAGGAGGAAAGACGTGAATCAGAGGACCAGTTATCTCTCATTTTCCGCCACTGTGGACTGTCTGGATTTTATGAAGTTCTTTTCTCTCACTGTATCCTTGAGCTGTAAGTGTGCCTGGTCATGAAATCCGGGAGATAAATGAGAAAATGATGGGAAAGCAGATCTATATGATTCAGATCAAGGTTAAGTTTCTTTTTGTTGTTAGTAAATAAAAGGATCAAGTGCTAGAGTTCTGCTGATGTTATAGTGGGAAGGGGACATAAAAATCATTGAGCCCACAGGTGATTTGGTCTCTGATTAAATGCTGACTCTCAGAGATGCATTCTCTCATAGCTCTTTCTAAATCATCTTTTTACCTCCTTGGGGTAACACTCTATGTCTCTGTCCTACATTATTTAACTCATAGCATTGTCTTTCTCTACTAGAAGGTAAGCTCTATGAGAACAGGACTTCATCTACTTTGTTCTCTGCTTATTACCATTGCTTAGAACTGTGCCTCGTCTGTGGTGGGGACACAATCTATAATTGGCAAATGAAGTGTAACATGGAGGGAACATCCTGCAGAACGAGGTTAGTGTGAGCACAGAAAGGTGAAAGAAACATCCTTCCTCACTTCTCTGAAGTCTCCTTAATGTTCTCAGAGGTGAGTAGTTTATTCTTCCAAAGCAGCAGAGATTTTACCTGCGGTGTGCTATCCAACCCAACCTTTTGGAGAAAAGAAGGAAAGATGGCTTACTGTGTCTGCTTTGAAACTGGTTCTTCCCAACTGAATTGTGTGGTTCCAGCATGGAAATCATATTCCTCCATGCCACTCCACACCCACAATTGATTGGGCACTTGGTCCAAGCTGTGCCAATCAGAGATCTTCCTTGGTAGTTTTGAACCGAGGATACAGACAAAAATTGGCAGTTCCTTTTCCATAGTGGAAGCCCACAGAGTACAAATCGCGTGTGCATGTTTCTGGTATGGGGAGGGAGGAAGTGTTTTTCAACAAGAGAAAGTGGAATCAATGTACAAAAAGAATCAGGGACAGGAGGTTGTGTGAGAGAGAGAGCTTTGGTAATGCTTGCACACTGGGCTTGAGTTGTTCCTGAATTCCAGCTACCTCTCTGCTTTTCCCATGGCTTGACTGCTCAAATTTACTTAGATTGTTTAAGCCAATAAATCTCAATTGTTGCCAAAATCACTTATAGCTGGGCTTCTATAATATGAAAAACCCAAATAGATGTAAGCAGTATAGGTTGAGTATCCCTTATCCAAAATGCTGGGGAGCAGAAGTGTTTTCCATTTCAGATATTTTTAGATTTTGTAATATTTGCATTGTGTTTTCCAGTTGAGCATCTCAAATCTGAAAATCTGAAATCTGAAATGCTCTAATAGGCATTTCCTTTGAGGGTCATATTGGTGCTCAAAAAGTTTCAGATTTTGAAACATTTTGGACTTGGGTACAATCTGTACATCCAAATTTTTGAGGAAGTTCTGTCTGATAGCTCAGGGTTATGAGAATGTTCCTATCCTGTTTTGTAGAGTTTGGGCCACCATTTGAGGCCAAGACCTCTGAGTGTGACAACAGATGAGAGATTGCCTGATTGGGGGTCTGGAAACTCTGGGAGATTGGACCTGCACCAGAGAGAAAATTGGGAAGAGATGGAGGCAGATGTGGTAAGGCAGTAAAGGGCAGTGGAAGGACAGCTGAAGCTTGAGTCAGGAGCCTTGGCTGCAGTGCTCACCCTGTGAACTTGGTGTGAAATTTATCTCTGGGCCTGGTCATCTGCAATTTTTTTGAAAATACAATTTAAAAATCTCTGCAGGTGCTCCAAACCCATAATTCTAAGCAAGAGGAGGACAGGAAAAAAAGGGCAATGTAAGACATCAGGATCCTTTTCCCAAGGGCAATTGGTATTATGATCCAGGGCAGAAACAAGACATTGCAGGGCATGAGTAGAAAAGAACAGGATGACTCTCTGCATCTGTGGTAGCTCATTGCTGAGGGATAGGGGCAGGAAGTGTGGGAGGTGGCACAGAGGAGGAGTGATAGAAACTCCTTTATCCTTTGCACTGGGGACACCTTTTTCTCTTTGGTATCCTTCAGAGGCTACGGGCTAGGACTGCAGAAGGAGGGAAGGAGCTGTCCTATTATTTGATGAGATTTTAAGCTTTGGAGAGAAGATTCTAGGGGCTGGGATTGAGCCATTGTTGAAGAAAACAAAGCACAATAAAGGAGTCTGTTGGCCCCCACTCCACATACTTGTCCTCACTCTGTGAATGCTCACCTTCCTCATCCTTCAAACTCACTTGGATGAACACTAGCATCTTCATTACTAAATCAGAGGGTAAGTGGAGACTTCTATCCAATGGTCCAGGACAGCTCTTCTCTTGCTAAGTACCCAGTCACAGCTTTTGAAAAGTTGAGAACAGTGAAAACACCTCATCCGCAACAGGCTCAGTTTGAGATAGATGTGAAAGTTTGAAGGAACAACTAAGATCTCTAGGACAGTGGTTCTCAAACTTGAGCATGCATCAGAATCACCTGGAGATGATTAAAACAGAGGTTACTGGGTCTCACCCTAGAGTTTCAGATTCGGTAGGTCTAGGTGGGGCCTGGGAATTGCATTTCAAACAAAATCCTCGGTGATGCTGATGCTGCTAAACACCATAGTTGGAGAACAAGTGTCCTAGAGATTCATTGATTGCAGAAGGTCATTGCACTTGAGATCTTAAATTCAAACTCAAGTTCTCTCTCTTATTAACTGTGTAGAAGAAGGAACCATTTTCTCCCTCTCAAAGACTCATCAATTCCTACTTTGTCCCATAAAATGGGACTCTCCATTCTTTGGGAAGATGAGTGTTGGGATGATATTCCCTCCACCCCTTCCTTTACTTTCCCTTCCCACCCCTAACTAAAGTATTCTGTGAGATGGGAAATAAGCAGTGAGCAAGTATAACTCAGTTCTCCTCCTTGGCTTTTTCTCTGGGATCTGCCTACCTATAGCAAGCTTGCATTTTTTGCTCCCCTAGTTTGCAAGTTTCCGGAAGCAGGTTCTGTCACTTGGGGGAATGGGTGGGAAAAAGAGAGAAGGGCCTATGGTTCTCCAGCTATCCTGCCTGGCTGCACACATTTCTGTAGCCCCTTCTCCTTTAGCAGGTCCCAATGTCTAACCTTGAAGTAGAACTAGAAAGGAGTAAGGAAGTCCGACAATCTGACTCTGGCTGCTGGTTGTAATCTTTTCTTTTCTTCTTCTTTTTTCCCCCAATTCTGCTTAACAAAATGCCTAGAATTTTAATCACTAACTCCTGTTTATGCATGAACTGGTTTGTTGGGGGAAGAGTTGTGATCAGCACCTTAGAATCCATTGAAGGACCTTGATTAAACAGTATTCTGAGTCAAGTGTGAAGTATAACACCTGCCACTCAAAAGGTTGCTGTAGAAATTAAATACAAAACAAGCAACAATAGCCTAACATAATATCTACCACATAGTAGATGCTCAAAAAAATAGTGTGAGTTTCAAAATCTTCCCCCAGCAAGCTCTCTTGTCCTGTAGAGTTTCTCCCCAAAGCAGAATTTGAAGTCATTGCTTTATATAGGGTTGTTTTGGAAGCCTTTTCCAACTTCAAAGAAAAATCATTCTGTGAATGTAGCCTAGGAGCATAGAATCTGCTATTCTTGTAACTTGCTTGTGCAGGTTTTATATTTATTGGTTTATGAATAAAACTAAAGGTTTTGACAATGAGACGATGCATGTAGGAATTTTGTATTCAAGGCTGGCTCCAAGAAAGAGTCTGGGTTTGCATCTCTCTGCTTGTGTATTGTGTGCACGTACAAAAACACATGTGCACACACAATATTTAATAAGAAACCTATCCCCACCCCTAACAAAAATCCTTAACACAAAGCTGAATATAAAATGAAGCCAACAGATGTAGCTTCAGTAATGGTTCACTAAATAGCTTATAGAAAATTTCTTTTTCAAAAGCTAAAGAATAGCGGGACATATTGCATATCATCTCTTTTAACTCCTCAAGCATCTTTAAAATCCAAGATGTTAAGGAAGAGGGGACCAGTGTTTAAATAACAACTGGGCCTCTTTGGGTATCTAAGCATTACTCTGAGAAACATGAGGTCATTCCTAAAGCAGAGATGCTAATCAAAGGCATTTAAAATCTTCCCCAAATAGAAAATCAAAGGCTGTTGACATATTTCCCCATTTTATTATGCATGCTGATCAAGCTAAAAAATAATGTGATACCAAGACTTGTTTATTTAAGCAAACAACATAATAAGGAGGAAAAGAAGCATATGGCCTTCATGTAATCCATGATAAAGAACCCTGGAAATCTGGTATGGCAAATAGCAGGTAACTGAACATAACAACAGTTCCTTCCTCTTTCTCAGAGTGGTGGTGGTTAACTGCTTCACAAGCATTAGCTCCTTTAGGTCTCATGAAAACCACTTGATATATATGCATGGCAGCAATTGCTTTCCTTTTACAGATGTAAATGACAGTGAGGCTCAGTTCAGATTAGCTAAATTGTTCAGGGTTATACAATTGAAGTGGCAGAGCTGGCATGCAGCCAGCTGACTCTCCACGTATTGCTCAGTGAACTTGTTTGAACGCATAGTTTCTCTGGTCACTTATACCACCATATCTCACCTGGCTATTTAGCTCAGAGGACTCAGCTTTTTAGATTTGGCTGGCTCATGTTCTATGTATCAGCAGTGTGTTTTCTGTTAGAGGCTCTCAATGGATTTTGTGCAACTTGTGGGATAATTTATGGGGTGGTGGGGACAACCACAGACTTTGCAGTCAGAGACAAGTGTTCCGAATTCTTTTAAGGCTGCCATAGAAATTAAATGAAATAACATACATCAAGTGCCTAGTGCAGCACACAGTAGGCATTTAGGAAGTTAGTTACTTTTTTCCTTGTGTTCATTAAGTGGTAGTATCTTCAGTCTTCTCTGGAGAAAGTTGGATGAAGAGTAACTAACCCGTGTTTTCAAGAGAAGGAATGGGGAAAAAAGAAATGCAAAATTCAATGCTCAGTTGGTGAAGGATTTTCCTAAGGACAAATGGGACTGATTTAGCAAATCATGCCCAGGCTTATGATTCTCTCCCAGGCAAGAAGACACTGACTATTTGACAGGAAAGGCCAGAGATTGGTGTCTCTGAAGGACCCTTTTAAGGAAGCGGAATGGACATGAAAAACTTGTGTCCACCATGCCAATTCTAACAGCGCAGCAGCAAATATATGACCCTGAAGACAAGAGTTGGCCAAAGCCATAAATCTACCCCACTGGTGAGTGTAATATATGTCTCAAATGGATGTGTGAAATATCCTTTTCATCCTAGTGAACAGTAAAACATTTTAACTATCTATTTCATATATGCTAAATTGCTTGGCTTTAAATATGAAACTGACTTAAATTGTTCTTAGTGAATGGCTTTTAATCTCTGATATAAACCTGATTTTAGCAATGCCTTTATTAAGAATCCTCTGATCCTTTGTTAGCATTTTAACTCCTGACTCATAAGTGATAAAATAACAGATAAAATTATTACACCATTTGCCATAGTTTGGCAGCTAGTTAGGGTAAACCAAAGTAATTCCTTGGGATATAATTTTATTCTAATATTTAGAATGAATCTATGTGCAAGGGTACACAACAATTCTTGAGTTATTCTGATCATAACATTTGATCAATAAAAAGCAGAATTACTTACAGTGGTAGAATTCTTTTCTCTGCAAAGGGGTAGCTGGTATCCCCATTCGCTCACTTATTTCCTGCATACATGGGTGTGACAGGCACTGTTATAGGTACTGAAGATTCAAAGAAAGCTAAAATATTACCCTTGCTCTCAAAGACTTCCAAAGTCTATTAAGGAAGAGAAATACATAAGTAGGTAATTACAAAGCAGTGCGATCAATCTTACAAGGGAAATAAGAGCATTGCTCACTGGTAAGAGGTGAATTTCTGGAAGTAGGAGTTTGGGGAATTAAGACATAATTCCACTTGATCCTGAATCACTGAACCTTGTTTAATGATAGAAAGTTTTCAGAGGAGGAAAGTGGATTGGATTGGGAAGTACTCTCATCCAAAGGACCCATTCTTAGTCAACCTATTCTTGTATTGCTCCGTGAGTTTTAGAGTTGGGAATAGGATTTCTGGTGCAGGAGGTACCATGTTTCTTAAAGCTTGACCCTTTCCTCCCATGAGTGGCAGAAAGTGGTCTGTACAGGGAGAGATCCCAACAGACTGGGATACTGGAAGATAGTCATGTATTTAAGGGACATTTTAGTGACATCCTAGTTGATTGCCATGTAAATAGAGACAAGTTCACACAAAGACATACCTTAGATATTTACTGAGTTCTGTGATGGTTGAAGCTGGTTCTTAATATGTATTTGTTTATGATACAACAATCTCTCTATAGATACTGACAGCTCAGTAGAAACCTTCAATAGATTGTATATTTTGATTAGAGAGTCATAGCTCTTTTCTACACTGAGTTAATGTCTTAGATTCTAAAAGGCATCCCATTGAAACATGCCTTCTAAAATAATGACACCTCAAGAGGGGACACCTAGCATAACACATGGAGGGCAGAAACGTGACGATTTTATTTACAGCACTGACTTCAGGAACCAGTGTATGTTTTCCTGGCACATGGCAGGTGTTCAACAGATATTTGTTCAATGGATTAATTAATGAAGAATGCCGTAATAGCAGCTGATTTATGATGAAGGAATACATGGGTAGTCATCGTGGAACTGGAAAAAGTAGATACATTCAGCAATTTCTCTGGTATAAATTAGGAATGGACTTTCCCATTAAAATAAAAAATTCACTCAACAAGGCTAATGCATATTGAAATAGTTTGCCAGTGTTCTTCCCAGCAGGCTTTCTGGCATTTATTTCTGTGCATTTTCTGTTTATTGATAGAGAAGTCACAGTGTGATTTACCTATACCTAGCTCCCAGACCGACTTCGGAATAACTGCAGGGAAATTTAAGACATCCACTGTTTTGGAATTTGCCAGTCATTATTCTTTGAAACTGTACCAAAAATGAGCATAAATAAAGGAGATCAACAACGTGGTCAGAGACTCTTCATGGAAAGGAAACTCTATCCAACTTGCAGGATTTTCAGAGCTCAATTGAGAGAATTCTCTGAAAGAGGAATGAGGCAGGAGTGTAGGGCTGAACTCTGGCCTCAGGGGGGCACCTAAGAGACTTTCATTTTTTCACTTGCTGTTATCAGTAAAGGACAGAAACCACTGATTCAAGGTTCCAGGCATAGAAAGTAATCTCTCAAGTTCCAGATCTGCGACTAGTGTCATCTGAATAAAGGAAGTGATGGGGAAGCTGGGACCAGATGGTCATTTTGTAGAACCTGCCACTTTGGAGGAAAATAACCTTTTCTTTAAGTAAAATGGACCACCTTGGAAGATTAAGACATGGCGAGTCAGCAGAAAGTGCCAACAGTCCCAATTTTAGACATGAGAATTAGACATCTTTGAGTAATATGAACCATATCAACAACAGCAAAGAAGAGGATGAAATATATTTTTCCACAACCAAAGAAAGCAAGCCATAAACCCAGTACAGGTGTTATTCAGCGTCATTCGGGGGCAGGCATCATTTGACTGAATTTCTCTAGAATCATTGTTAAGCATTTAAAAGGAAATGCTAACCCTTAAATAGGATTTCCCCCCGTCTCTTTTTGGGGATACAGATTTGTTCTTACCAGTAAGTCAGTCACTGCTGAAGTTAACCTCTGTAGTCAACAATAAGAAAATCAGTTAGGATTTCCTCTTGTGATACCGTGTTTTGCATTGGTGGAAAGATGCCAAAATCTGCAATAGGTTGTGACAAGGTGAATGTGGGGTTTTTTTTCCCCTCTGGGACATGTGAATTTATTTGATGTGTGACTATGAATTTAATTAATCAACGTTTTACCACCAGCTGCTGACCTCTGACTTCATAGGCTTTAAAGCTTCCTTCTCTCCTTGTCCCATGTGTTTAAAGCTTTCCTGTAATGTCATTTTACCCCACATCCTCCCAATGTGATTAGTTTTTGAGCTGGCTATCAGTATCATGAGATTCAGGTCACATAGGAATGTAACTTTAAAGTACTTTACAGCTCACAGATTCTATAAAATCTTCTGTTTCCTCTTTGCTAAGCGGCAGAGGAAGTAAGAGGATGAGTGAAGGAACTGCAGCTAATATATTGCTAAGTCAGACATAGGAGATGATCAAAAAGAGGTCTAGAAAGAAATTTTTAAAAAGTTAATTCAGTTGAAAACAGAATTATACAAAGTTTAGGCAGATTGTAGGAGACGGTATGTGCCAGATAGCTACAAATCTGATTGAGAAGGACAGGAAAAACCCAAAGCAGTGATGACTCAGAATAGGGCTTTGAGGAAGAAGACAGGATTTCTTAACTCTGGGAAGGCTTCAGAAAGATGAAGGCAAGCAATTTTGAGGGGGAAAAAAACTAAGGATTGGGCTAAGGGAGGCGATGAATGTAATTAATCTTCCAATTGGGTCCAGATCAGTTACTGAAGCATTATTAAGATGACGCCAGCTGAGGTCATCAGTCACTAGGTCAGGACCCATTGCCTGGGGTTTTCAGCACTGATTTCATTGATTTTTGAATAGTAGGGATATTGGACATCGTTAGTCTACTTCTATCATTCTGCCAATAAAGAAACCAAGTTCAACAGTGGTTTGCTGACTAATTTAAAGACTGTGTGATTCCAAACAGGAAATTACAAGCAGTTGTTTCAGGGCTAGAGCTGGGTCTCCTGACTCTGACCAGCATCCTTACCTTCAGACCTTGCTACCCAAGTGAGGAAGAAACGACTGCAGAAAAAGACATGTACATTCTCTATGCCTTATTTGGTCAATATGAAAAATGTGGATGATGCAAGAGGTAGGAGTAGCATAAAATATACTTCATAGCTTAATCTCTGGAGTCAGACTGAATACATGTAAGTCCTGGTTCTGCTCTGTGACAAGTTACTTACCCTTGCTGTGCCTCAGTTATCTCATCTGTGAAATGGAAATAATAATAGTAATCTGACCACAAGGTTGTTAGGAGGAAACAGTGAGCCAGTACGGGTAAACTCTTTTAGAATGAGGGTCACATTCTTCTTCTCTATAAGCCCATTCTGATTAATCACTGCTTTGGGTATCTCTGTCATTCTAAATCAATTTATGTCTTACTAAATGTGATATAATACTATATCTGAACATATGTGTCTGTGGGTTGCACTATTTATTTAGAAATCAGAAATTTCTTGGACTTCTATATTGGGTGAAGTGCTTGAGATCCTTGTGAAGAAAATTACGTAGAAAGAGTAGGTATTATTGTTAAGGCAATAATAGCAATTCTGAGGAGTTCAGAGTGCAGCTGGGATTCTCTAGAAATTTCTATGAAGTTTTTTTCCTCTTGTAAAACTTTTTTTTTTTTTTTAAGTTTTTGTCCACTCATCATGTCCTACTTCCTCAGTACTACGTCATGTCTCCTCCCTTTGCCTTACTTGATGTGTGTGTGGTCCCTGGACTCAGTTTAATAACCACCAACCTGACCTCCTAAAGCATCAAATGTCATTACCTCTAACTTTCCCCTAGGTAGTCGGCTTGGATATAAAAATGTTATCCTGTGGTGTCTCTGCTGCCAGCGTTTTAGTGAAGAATAGATAAGGATAGTCTCTTGATACTTTATAGCCAGAAATGAAATGGCAGTAAAATCTATATCTACCATTGCCATTTCTTCCTCTGCATGAACCCACTGACTATTTTGGCTTAGCAATTCTGTCAGCATTTGGAATTTTGAAGCTCTGCTGTGAGAGGAGTAACCACAAGGTTAGAAGGAAATGGGTGTAATCCAGACCTCGAGGGAGCCCTGAAGCAAGGGTAACTAGCAAGAGTCAGCAAAATAGGCAGGGAAAGAAATTTGATATACTGCCCACCACAGTTTTTCAAAATTCTACCATTCCATCTTTTCCTCCCATTTTAGCCACTTGGGGCTGGTTCTATTTGTCATGCTGCTCAAAACACGCTCAGAAGAACTGACAACTTTTTTCATTCCTCCAGTCAGTGCACTTGACAATGCTGAATATTCACAGAGGGCAAGAGAGTGTTCAGCACCATGTTTATTATTCAAGTGCACCTTCTGGGACCTTCTGGGGCATCTCATCACCAGATTCTTGACCTTCTTTTCAATCTGCCTGGCAAGTGCTCAACTTGCATAATTTCTTTTAGTCAATAATGGAAAATTGAAACTTGCGATTAACTTCCAAGCAGGAATTATATGTCTATGTAGGTACATGTATCCTGGAAAGTGATCTTAAAAGATGCTTCAGTAAGGACTGATTTTTTTTCATTGACCATCTCTTATGATACCAATTTGTGCCCCTCTACTTCTGGAAGAATGCAAATTAAATCCACTCTGTCAATAGTAATTTCTGGATAGTAAAAGGACCTGGTTACTTTGTTATATCAGCTTCTGCTCAGAAATCAACTTTAGAGGATAAAGTACCAAATTCTCAGCTTGACATTCAAAGCCTTCCACAGAAGGCTCCAACTCTGCATCCTAGCCTATTCTCTCCAAGCTTCCCACTCCACCCAAATGAATGGGCATTTTCAGGGTTTGCTAACTGTAGAGTGGGCTTGCCTAACGTGATATTCTGCATATGCTGTGACTTCAACTTAGCAGAACTCTCCCATCTCTCTGAAACTTCCAAAAGCTATCTCAAGGCCTGCCTCTTCTCTCAGATTGTTCCAGTCCACTGTGATGTTACCCTCCCGAATTTACATTACTTACTGTTGGTCACATTCACTTGGAAATTAATCACATATGTCCTCATAATTTGTCTTCTAATGTTTTATTGCATTTGGTTCTGGTTTTATTTATTAACCTATTGTTTATTGCTTTTAATAAGATTGCTAGATGCTAAACTTATTGAGGTCAAGACAAAAACCATGAGATTTTATATCTCCCATGGGATTCATTGCTGTATCTGGTGAATACCGATTGATCAATATCTTCCTATCAGGTTGGTCCTTACTTACAAGGGATGACATTGCAGAAAGTATCCAGTGCTGAGGCTTAAAACATGGATTTTCCTTCCTTTATAGAATTGTAAAGCAGTCCCATAATGTGAGAAACATTGTTTATTCATAGTGAATTATCTAAAAAGCATATTTTCTATCTTTCTCCTTCATGTCTCCTCTCTCAACCTCTTTCTCAGATTATTTTTCTCATTTGTACTAATCATCAAACCTCCGTGTTATGCTGATGGCCGACTGCTTACGCAGCTTCTAAGTGTCACTAGCAGAAACATGTCTCTCAGCTGATAACCCTCACTCAAGGGTTAACATTTAGAGCCTAGGAATATCTTTAGACAAGCTAATTAAGGGGTAATTTGCATTGTGTTTGTGCATATGTGGTTGTGTGTGTTTAATAAAATAAAAATAAAATTGTGAATTCTTGGGAGATTTTGCCATGAAGAGGTTAAGAGGATTGTAAATTATTCTGTAATTTGAACACTGAGGTGGTAATGCAGTAAATATCGATGAACAAACAGGCATCAGAGGGTCTGTGTGAATGACTCCTGGCTCATCCTATGTCCATCTGCTCCTGCCTCTTCTCACCGCATTGCCCTGGATTTTAAAAATTCAAACTTAAAATAGGAAATTTCTCAATTTTTTCCCCAGAAGCTTGTCAATGATATAAATATTAAATTCATGGTTCAATGATATATTTTTTAAATTTCTCAGTAAGTTATTCTAAAATTAGCTTTCTAATTGTGCACATTGCTTCTTTCTCTCAGCTCTGCGCCCTTTGACATCTTCACTGCAGTCCTCTACTTCCCCCGCTCCTCCCCAGTCTTCCACTAGCAAACAAACCCAGCAGTAATTACTAATGTCCAAGCACGTAATTCCGGCAGCATTAGGCTTTTCATTTGACGCAACTACGCAGACAGCTGTCTGGACATGCAGCATGAAGTTAAAGCATTTTTTAAAATTCCTGCCCATATTTTCTCTCCTCTACCACTAAAACACAGTTGTTTATTTTTGTCTGCAGATTGTAAAGTTATAAACTTCTCTTATACATTTACATACTCTTATATAAATGTCCACCCAAATAATTTTACATCCATGCACAATAACAGATCAATATATACATACATGGAAACACATAGTCATCTATAAAAAGAAAAACACTAGGAAATAATTAAATAGCTGGGAATGAAATCACCTTCTGTATATGGACAGGAAATTTTAGTATCTGTAGCATACAGATGATAGGAAGTATGACTATTTAAACACAATCCAAGGTCTCATTTGGGGTCTTTTAAGGGGATCATGATAGCTTTTCTTTAATGTGTTGTATAGATTATTACAATGACGCTGTTACTCTTTTTTGCTAACTACTCAAATGGCATAATTTTGACACTGGTCATTTTTATGCCAGTTTTATCTATATCAAACAGAGAGAAATATCCTTGATGACTTTTGCTCTCTCAGATGCTCTAAACCTCAGAGTAGAAAATGGTTAAAGTAAAATCCCGCAGTGCCATAAGAGAAATTGCAGTAGATCTTTAGGTCAGAGTTCAGTTCTAGTTTAATACCGTGGTTCTTTACCTGCGTTTCCCTGAAGGACACACTTCGATTCTCCCGAGGAAGACCAGTCTTAATGTTGTCAAAATCTAAAGCTATCAGCCCGTGATAACCAGTGCTGATAGGAAATACTTCCAGTAATTCAGAAACCATGGCCAAAGAGATTAAGTCTATTCAGTACAGGACCAGCAAAATTTCTCAGATATATGTTTTTGTGGATGAATACTTGTGTTCATGCCTGATTGCAAGGATGGGGGAAGAAGGAAAAGGAACAGTGATTCATTCTTAAAGTTGATTTTGCTTAGTTCAGCTAATCTCACATTTTTATCAAATGGAAACATAGCGATGTATCATCCCTATAAACAGATAGCATTGGCTTCTTCGTATATACAGTACTCACACTTACCCAAGATCTGTAGACAGATCTACTCTGTGTTAAAAAACAAAACCAAACAAAAACCTTGGTACCCTGCTGAAGGATAAATGCATATTTTTTAAAAAATGTATTTATTTTCTACCTAAAATAAGGGTCAGAGGGCAACACAGATTTCCACAAGTAGACTATTATTTTGTTGAAGCTACGCAGGAGGTAAGGAGGGGAACAGGAAATTGTCTGCAAAGGAGTCTCTGTGAGCAAGATTTATTTCTTTCTTGTTTTCTTTAACCCTACCATGACTCCTCTATTAAGGGTCTCCGTAAGACCGGGGTCTCAGAGAAACAAATTTGATCTCCAGCCCTCGCACGTCCAGCCCTGGCCAGGCATTTCTGCCGCAGGCAGATGCGGCGCTGCGGCCGGACCGCTGTCCCCGGTGCTGAAAGGTCGAGGGCGCTCGCGCGAGCCCGCGGTATTGCTATCCAGGGTGCTGAGCGCGGGCCGCCGCAGTCCCCGAAGCCAGCCCACCCGCGCCAGCCCTCCGCAGAGCCCTCCCACCCGGCACGACCCGCCCGCCTCCCGCCAGCCTGCAGTTGACGTGGAGCAGGCGGCATAAATCAAGTCCGCGGGGCATGGAGGCTGCTGTCGCTGCAGCAGCTCAGCTTGCCCGGGGCGGGAACTCCCCCTTTCTCCTTTCGCTTCCCCAGCACCCACACCCTGCTTCCCCCTTAATTCTTCCCTGGATAATAGTACCCTAACAACAACAGTCAAAATAATAGGGTTAGAACGACGGGGGAGAAACCTAACAGCCTAAATATCTCTGAAAACTGCATCGCAAAATGGAAGAAAGAGGGGGTCCCACTACTGTTTCAAAAGAGTAAGTTATTATTCGGTACGTACCCTCGCTCTTTCTCCCCGTCGCTCCATTTGCAGGGCTCCCGTTTCCCCTTCCCCCAGCAGCTCACCTCGAAAACACTTTATAAAGCCCCCACCAGACGTGCACACACGGAATACCGCACCCTAAGTGCACCAATACTTGTATTTACCCAAGCCCGCTCGGAATGCCCAGCTGCTGTCCCTTCTGGGTATGCAGCCATCCCCAGCCAGAACCACGACCTGGGGAGGGGGCTCCTTACCTGGGCTTCTCGGGAGGGTTGTGTTCTCCGGGCCTCTGCAGGTTGCAAGTGTGGAAGAGCCGCCGAGCAGGGAGGGAAGGAAAGACAGCGCCTGACCTCCCCGAGGTTTCGTCTTCAATGCAACGTGAGCTCTGCCCTCATCAAAGATGGCCGTCCGTTTTGACGTCAGCAGCTTTTAATAGCCGCCCGGCGAGGGGCGGGAGGAAATGGGGCGGGGCTCCGGCGGGGCGGAGGTGGGGCNCAGAACCACGACCTGGGGAGGGGGCTCCTTACCTGGGCTTCTCGGGAGGGTTGTGTTCTCCGGGCCTCTGCAGGTTGCAAGTGTGGAAGAGCCGCCGAGCAGGGAGGGAAGGAAAGACAGCGCCTGACCTCCCCGAGGTTTCGTCTTCAATGCAACGTGAGCTCTGCCCTCATCAAAGATGGCCGTCCGTTTTGACGTCAGCAGCTTTTAATAGCCGCCCGGCGAGGGGCGGGAGGAAATGGGGGCGGGGCTCCGGCGGGGGCGGAGGTGGGGCCCGGGCTGCGGCGCGCTTGACTCGGCTCCCCGGCGCTGCCCTGCAAACCTCCGTGTTTTCACCTCCTATAAGCACCCAAAAGGGGCGACTCTTATGACTCCATTTTAACACTCGGTCTCGGGCAAAAGCGTTCATCCCGCAACTGCATTCCTGATGTTCTTTGGTGTGTGTGTGTACATATGTGCGTATGTATATATGTATGTGTGTATATATTTTATAATACATGTATAATATATGTATAATTTGTGTGTGTGTGTGTGTGTATATATATTTCCCCCCACCCCATCCCCACCCCGTTCAGTGGAATCGGTGATTGAGTCATCTAAGGAGAGGGGAAGGCAGAGGGGGATAAAAGGTAGTGATGGGAGGGGTGGGGGAAATTTCTGCGGCGATTTGTTTTCTCCAAAGAGGGTCCGGAGGGGCATCCCCGTCCACCCTCGCCAGTTCCATATATGGCCAGACTACGTGGGTTGCTATTTTTATGAGTGATTGCTTCATGTTATCGAAGCAGCGTCGAGGTCTTGCAGCTCTCGTTGCTGTGGTCAGCCGGGGAGCGAGGCTGGCGCACGTTATTTTGAAGTACGTCAGAGCCAGGCTCTCTGAGCTGTTGCAGGAGTCGGGGGAAGGAGAAGGGAAGCGGAGTTAGCCCAGCCAGCGTGGGTTTGCGAGGACTCGAGGCTTGAAGTTGAGTTGTTTGCCGAGGACAAAAACGGATGACGCTGCTTTGGGTGGAATTTGCAGTCGGCGCTGGGGTTTTGTGCTGGGTGTCTTAGGGGTACCCCCACAGAGGCACGGACGCCCCGAGGGAACCTTCCAAACGGCCAGGAGGAGGTGGGGGCTTCAGAGCAAGGACGGCTGGGACGCTGCCGAATCTGGTGGTTCACTCAATGTGCAAACCCCGGGGACCCGTACAGGCTGCCTCGGGGGGCCCTAGGATGCTCAAATCAGGGCGGGGAGACAAAGGCTACTTGTGCTGGTCATATTAGAGATTAAAAGTGATAATTATAAAGCAACAATCCTAACTGTCCTCCCTGGCCGTGCACGGGTCTGGGGAGGAGGTGGTGCGCGGATCGCTCGGCGGTGGCAGCGTCCCGGATGATTCACAGGTGTTGGGGAGGCTGTCGCGGGGCTCTCCGCGGGGAGGGCGGGCTGGGGAGCGCGTGGGAGGTGGGGGACCTCGTCTGAGGAACTGTTTGTACTTTTCCGGGAAGGATGCGATTAGAAGTCGTGCCTCGCAATGTTAAAACTTGATGGCCTCTTTTAGGCGATGGAAAATCCTTATCTCGCTTAGGAGAAACCATTTAGAGCTGGGTGCGGAAAAGCGGCGTACAACCTCTCCCCTTGCACCCTCCTCCTCCCCTGCCCCACCACGCGCGCGCGCTCGCGCACACACACACACACACACAAACACATACCCCTACATCGTTGGCCTGAGAGCCAAGCCAATAATACGGCCTCCATTGCGGAGGGAGGGAAGCGGCGTGGGGGTAAGGGAAGAAAAGTTGCGAAGGCGTTGCGTTTAGAAAGAGACGGGCTGTTAAGAATTTAATAAATGATACCTTTAATCGCAATCAGTAGACATAGTTGTTTCTTAAAGATTCCCTGACCTGAAGGCTTTTTTGACGTATTAATGTTTATGCCATAATAATTAACAGTGTTTGGATGTTTATTAAAGCCAAATTCCTAAAAAAGGCATGTTGCTGAAATTTGTTTACTTATTCATTAAACATTTAAGATTTCCATACGATAAAGAAGAAAATCTGCAAAGTCCTTAGAGACTTAATTGCCAACAAAAGTATCTTGATTATGGCTCTTACTTTCATTATAAAGCAAGTTGGAATAGAGGGAAAGGGGTTTGAATGCAATGTACTGCAAAATCCTTTATAGTCATTTTGTCCAAAGTGTGACACTTTAAAAAAAAAGCAGCATGCGGAAGTTTGAAGAGAAAAAAGAAAAAAAAAAACCTGCAGAGGGAGAAACAAAATATGTGTATAGCCTTCAGACTAGAAATCATTCAGGCAGAAAGTATTGTGAAGGAATGGAGGAGGCGGGGGATTTTCCAACTTAAACAACAACAACAAAAGTTAAAAAGCAACTACGTCAGTGATGGAGGCTTATCCTGCAGGCAAAAGCTATGTAGCAGTCACAGGGAAGGACTGGCTTGGTATTCTGAGTTTTCAACTACTGATACCCCACACTGACATCTTTAAAAATGCCAGATAAGAAGAGGGAGGCAGACAATTTCAAGGTATTACAGAAAATACCATGACCCTACAGGATTAGCTGGTGGTGGTGACAGTGTTTTCCATTGCTAGTGCTTGCTTTGAAAATGATGCTGTTTGAGAGATTCTTCATCTTGCTCTGAGAAAGGTAAAAGAGTCTAATTTGAGAAACATAAATATTGGGTACATAAAAATCTGCTAAGGATGACCAGATAACCCTAAATATATTTTAAATATGATAATGAGATTTTTTTTTTTTTTTTTTTTTTTTTTTTGCCTTAGGATTTTCTCATGGCATGATTAAAACAAAACAAAAACAAACAGGAAAACATCATCATCTTTGCCAGCAGGGAGCCAGCAGATTCATGTTACTCACGGTTTGCAAAGGCCTGAACCACCCAGGGAAGGAAGGTGATGGAAAATTTGCTCCAAAATGGTTCAGCTGCTGTGGGTTATTTCTAATGCTTAGGATGAGTGATGAGAAAATTACCTGCTCTGCTAGATGGATATTTACACTATGATAATTCAAGCCTCTGGAAGCTTTTTTGGTACATTATGCCCCAAAGTAGTCTGGTTTGCAGTAGCTCTAACCCCAAGGTATTTAGCTTGTATCTCCAAGGTAGGTGCAAAATTCATAGTTGATTCAATAATTATAATTTTATAAGGAATCATAATAATAACTTTTCTAAAATCCCGTGTAAGCTTTCCAAAGTCAACTTGGAAGTAGTTTAAAGATAGCCCAGCTCAGAAGCCATCTCTCCAGGGTCCTCCTTTGGAACATGCCTGGCACTCTATGACACTGTTTCAAAACACGGTGAGGGCAAAGAATATTCAGTTCTGCGCAAAAATATTCAGTTTGATAAAGCAACTGTTTTGATTCCTTGGTTTGCTTTCCACGTGGTTTGCTTGCCACCTTCTCTTCATATATTCTTCTAGCCCTTAACACAGTCCCCCACCCCATTTATGTATAGTGAAGTAGTACCTTAAAATGCCTCAAGTAGTTTAGCTCTAGGTTTAAACTATCCAGGCTGTTCTTGTTCACTGAAGCCTCTAAGGTAGATATATATCTTGTGAAAGGTAAAAAGAGAACCAGGAATATTAGTTGCTGTTTCTGGCTTGCCATGTTAAGAAAAAATAGGACTGTACACTCAGAATATTAAATAACACTTTATTCTTTACTACAGACAGTATCATGGGAAGGAAGAAGGGGAGTGTCCAGCAGCCAGAGGCTGGATGTTTCCACACTTTTGTTCCTTGATGCACCAAAATTACAGACTTTCTTTTACACTGCATCCTAGGACCCTTCCCAATGCTGAGACATGCCTGTGGTCAAATAGGGAGGAAGAACCTGTGACAATTAGAAACAGAGAGGCAGAGAAAATGGTAGTCCAAATTAGTACATTTCAAAAAGGCTATTTGATAGGGGTCACAGTATTCCTTGAGTAAATCTTTTAGCAATCATATTAGTTCTGTAATCTCTTTGTATCTCAATTATCTCATAGGTAAAATGGAGACAATAATTATACCAAATTCACAAGGAAATTATGAAGCACTGAGTGTCATATCTAGCACTATGAAGTATTGGCTAAATAAAATCTATCATTTTGATGAGACTTTAACTTTATTTCTCTAAGAAATGGCATGTAGCTTGGCTTTAATATGGAGGATTGCCATTTTTTCATTAGCTGTTAATTAGATATGTATCAATCATACTGGGTCTTGTTTTTTTCATCTGTATGAACTTATTCATTTACTCAATATCGAACACCTGCCATATGCATGGCACTGGGGTCTAGGAAAAATTGAGTAGAGAGTTGAGGATTAGAGGGGTTAAATAACCTGGCCAAGGACACAGCTAAGAAATGGGATAGCTAGGGTTTGAACCCCAGGGCCCAAGCTTATAGTCATGATGTTTTACTACAGCCTCCTCCAGCTCCATCAGACTCCTTCAATATCCAATAAACAGCTTAAATAAGAATCGGGGCAGAAAATGCTCTCAAAATATACCAGTCAGAGGTCAGAACAGAATGGCAATGTGGATCAGTGGTTTTGAGGCAGATAATATGAGGTCTTCAACAAGAATTGATTCCAAGGGTAAAGACCTCTGAAGGTGAGGATTGGGTTAAGCTGGGTTGAAATGAATGACTCAGGATATATCTGGGAATGGAGCAAGAATATCTTGTGCCATTTTATTGATACTAGCAGAGAAGGGCATCACACTTCTGTCAGCTAACAGGCACCAGCCTAGGTAAGGCACATTCTAATACATCAGCAGATTGCATCAATAATCTCTTGGTCATGTCCAGTGGACTTTTCATCTGTATTGACTTTTGGGTTCACCTGACGGCATGTACTTACCTTTCCCTTTCTTAACGCTCTCATTATCAGGTGCCTTCACCTCTGTTTCTCCCTTTTTTGTTGGCTCCTCATTTTCCATAGCAGATGGGTTGAAGCAGCAAAATCGTTGTGCCCAGCAGGTTAAGCTGGACATTTCCTTGAGTCCTGCACAAGCCCCCTGGGAGCTCCATATGTCCATGGAACCTGTCCTGACTCTCCACCCTGAAAGCTTCTGTGCTCTAAGCCAAAGATAAAAAAATTAAATAACTCTCATTTGTATAGCTATGTGCTAAAGAAATAGAAAATGTTGTGAAGAACTGTCACACACATGATCTCATTTTATTCTTGCAACAACTCTCTGAGGTATGCATAGTAGTAATTATGATTTTAATTCCCTATTAATACATGATTATCTTACACCATGCAGCCAGTTGGTAATGGAGTTAGAATAGGTACTGAAAACTTCCTACTCTAAATTCTACATCAGGAAATCTAGAATTCTGATTGGTCTTTCAGGCTTCTCTACTGACCATGGTACATCAAGAGACTCAGTGTTCTATTTCTTCCTTCACATGTTGTCTCCATAATATCTGATTTCATACCCTTGAGTTTAACCATCATTTTCTATATTTGACTTTTAATTTCCTATTGCCAGTCTCACGCACTCTTGTGAGCTTCAAAGTCATATTCCTAGCTTCTTAATGAACATTCTTATCTGGCTGAGTGAAAGGCACCTCAAACTGAACATATATATGAATAAGTTGATTCCATACTTTGCAAGAATGTACTTCTCCTCTTACATTCTTAATTAACATTTTCTCATGATGTCCCATCTTCCAAACTAGCATACTCACAAGCCTCTTATTTTCACTCTCCTTTGCTGGCTTTGCTTTCGTTTTCTCAACTCCAAGTGTTCAAGACTTGGAACTTTTCTCCTCTCTACGTAATCATTCCCTGGTAATTGTATCCATTTCCAGGGCCTTGGGTAGTATCTGTGTGTTGATGTTTTTATATTACATATTCAGCCCTAATTTTTCTCCTGAACTGCATCGTGTATGTACAACTTTCTACTCAATATCTGTGCTGAAACATAAGGCAAATATGGACATCTAACTTAGCATATCCAAAGCAGATTTCAGATTTTTTAACTTCAAGAGGCTCCCTTCATCTTAGTTCTCCATATTAGTGAATGGCATTGACATTCCTAGTCCCTGAGGATGAAAATCTTATATTATTTCATGGATACTTTTTACATTCACACGTAATAAATAACACTTATTGTTCTACTGTCAAAATACTTTTCAAATCCAACTACTTCTCAGCACCTCCGCAGATACCACCTTAGTTTAAGTCACCACCATCTCTCTCTGGATATTACGGTAGCCTCTTAATTTGTCTCCTAGCACCTGTATCTCCTCTACATAGCTGCTGCAATGATACTTATAAAAGACAAATCTGATCATATTTCCTTTCTCAAAAACTTTCAGTGGCTCCCATCACACTTAGAAGTCCTTCCTTTACCCTACAAGATCATGCTCCTGGCCACCTCTCCGGACTCATTTCCCAACACCTCTCCATTCCAATCACATTGACCTTCTTGCTGTCCATTGAACAACCAAGTGCACTCCTGCCTCAAGACTTTTGCACTAGTTATTATTTCTACCTGAAATAGCCTCCCCCAGATCATCTCATATCTCATCTCCTCAAATGCCACGTTTACAAAGGAGCCTTCTCTGACAATCTAGCTAAAGTTGCTAACCTCTATTTTTAAAAATTATTTCACCCTGCACTATTTTTCTTCATAGCAGTTTTCTCCTGTTGACATTATATGTATGCTTATAGCTGCATCTGTATTATATTTCCCAGAGGCAATGGTTTTCAATGGCATTTGCGTTTTCTCTGGTTGAATTCTTTTTTGTTTCCAAATAATATGCAGACATTGTTAATTCTTGATTTATAAAATAGACATCAGTTGACTTCCTAATAATAAAACTCTCTTACATCTCACCCTTGTCTCTTCTCCCCATCCTGTCAATAACAAAACTGTTAGTCACTCAGCCATGAATATGTCTAGGTGAATATTGTTCACTGTAAGTAGTACCACATAATGAGCATGCTTCTTTTTTTGCATATTTTCCCACTTTCCCTAGAGAAGGTCTTAGAAGCTTCATAGAGAAGAAAAAGGTGGTTACATACAAAAGAGGAAGAATTACAACAAAATTGGACTTCTCAAAGCAAATCCAGATGGTAGGAGTCAATGGAACAGGTCTTCAAATACTGCAAGAAAAATAAATCTCCATCTATAAATCTATATTAAGCCAGAATATTAATAAAGAATGAAGGGCAAAATGAAAACATTTCTAGATGTGGACAGACTCAGGTCGATTACCTCCCATGAACATTTTTTGCAAATAAAAATATTTTCTAAGGATTGTACCTTAACAATACAACTCACAAAGGAATCTATGCAAAGGAGGAAGACCAGGAACTTAGGAAATATTAGAACTAAGACAGCATTTTTTTTCCTAGAACCAAAGCTAGGAAACAGGTATGGTAATAAATCAATGTAAAATTAGTTTATTTGACAAACGGTGTAGTTTAAAAGCTAATTATAGTATTAACCAGACAATGGCATAGATATCTCCTATCAGTAATGACAAGAAAATGCCCCTATAATGACAGGAAAAGCAAACACTTTATCATATATTTTTGGTTCAAATATGAAGTCAATTATAGGACACAATTTTGAGCATTTTTTGATGGAGTTTAAAGAAAGATTTATAATTTGTCCTTTATCTTCAACTTTTTTTTCTTTTTTGGTGTGAAAACTTAGTGCCACAGAAATATTTTTTCTTTAAAGGTTTACCACCCTACCTGGTTCTGCAATAAATACTATTTATATAATAATAAGCTGTAAATGCTCTTTTTTGATCTTTGAAGTTTAAATTAAACTGTAGACCAAGAATGAATGACTTAATATTTACCAAATAGAATATGAATATTATGGGGCCTAACATATGAAAGTAGTGAGAGAGCTGTCAGATGTGGGAAGTAAAGGAGAGGGCTTAGGAGGGGCAATGTAAAGAGATTTTATAATGCAGACACCCCAATTTACTCATTTTATATGGTAAAGGATTAAAAGAATCAGTATAAAGCTCATAGAAGGAAAAATAAAATTTACTCATGGTATAATTATATATAAAGTTAGATGTATAATTTTAAAGTTAGTCAACAGAAACCCAAAAAGTAATAGAAGTACCAAAGTTCAGTGGTTGTAATAAAGGAGAAAGAGCCAATAAGATAATGTTCTCAGTTTTTTCATGAAGGACATTTATATATTATTTAAAATTGGTAAATCAAGAAATAAAAAGATATTATTTAAAATTAAGGTTTGAAACACCAAAGATAACTTGAAGCAGAACTATTTAAAGATGGTTACTTCTGGGAAGGATAATGAACAAAATGCAAAAAGATTTTATTTTATTTAAACAATCTTCATTATTGTTTTCCTGTGAATGTGTTACTCCTCTTTAAAATAAAGGCATTAACAAACTTATTTCAAAAAGCTTTTATGCAAGCTCTCCTGGTTTGGGTGGGCTGCAAAGTTCTGTCTTCAATGTCCTATCCTATAATGCTTTGGCAACTCCACAACCTTTCTTATTCAGTTTACCAAAACAGCATTGATTTTTAAAGTGGAGAAAAAAAGATTCCTTGAAATGTATTTTAACCCATTTGTTTTCCTAGGCAATGCTAAGGAAAGATACTGAGGTTAAACTTGAAATACGAGATATGAGAGCTGACATCTGGTCAGGAGGTCTGTCGGAGCCAATATTGTAATAATAAAATTATGATTATGAAAGAGCCACTGTGGGGATGGTTGAATAAGGATTTCTGAAAATCTGTTCCCTCATAAAAGCAACAAGAACACTAGCAAAAATTGTTAAAATAATTTTTTTTAGAAATCTAGAAATTAACCAAAGGCTTGCAACAATCTGAGGAGCATTTATTCAAGAAAAATGTCAGCATTTTGGTAAGAATAAGAAACTTTGTGGCATTTCACTTGCCCTATTGCCATTCCCCTTTCTGCGGCTTTCTAGCAACCTTGAAAACCAGGAACCTACATGCCATTGGGAGGGGAGCAGAATCTATTTGGAGCTCCCCAGAGTCCCATCCAGAGAGAATTGTCACTATTTAACTTGTCTGAAAGTTTCCTGAAGGTGTGGATCAAAAAATTACCTATTAGGTACAATGCTCATTACCTTGGTGACAAAATAATCCATACCTCAAACCCCCATGACATACAATTTACTCATGCAACAAACCTACACAGGTACCCCTGAACCTAAAATAAAAGTTGGAAAGAAAAAAAGTAAAATAAAAAATAAAAGTTTCCTAAAACTACCACTCTTGAGGCTTATCTTTATTTGATGTAACTTAGAGCTCACATAGTGTAAACAGTATCTCCCCAAAGCATTTGTCAAAAACAATCAGCATCAAATGTTTCACACAGCAGCTGCCTGAGGCAGTGATAACGGCTGGGACAAACAAGAAGTTGACCAAAAATCGTAACAGGAAATGCTGGAAAATTGGATGTTCATAGGGTGTTTTGAAAAGTTCTGACATATTCCTGGGAAACTAGAAAGCCATGCACATGCACAAAGCTGGGTGCATGCCCCTAATCTGAGAAGGCCCTATTCTCTCACCTCTCCATAACCTGAGACTGCATCATCAGGAAGCAAAGGCTAAGGCAAATTTATAACCTGTCTGGTGGAGCATTGAAAGATTATTCCAAAAAACACATACACAGAACTTCTCAGCAAAGACTGTGAGCCTTTTTTGTGCAAGGTATTTAAGGAAATCTCTGTCCAAACATAAGCTGAACATTAAATTAGCTGAGTAGAGATTTCAGGGCCACACACAATAAAGAAGACTTACCAAAGTAGTTCAGCAAAATCACTAAACAATCAAACAAAACTCCCCCAAATATATTGGAAAAAAAAACATGACAAATATATACCATGCAAATAATCAAAAGAGAATTAAATAAAGTGGATATCAGGCAAAATAGAATTTAAGACAAAAAGTGTTACTAGGGATAGTAACAACAGTAGTAACAAATAGCAACAATAACAAATGCTGTGGGATGAAAGTAGAAATCTGATTTCTGGAATTGCCACATTATATTATTTAAAATGTCTAGTTCTTAACTAAATATTAGGACATACAAACAAATGTGGCCCATATACAGGAGAAAAACAGTCAAGAGAACCTGTCCCTGAGGATACCTAGACATTGGAATTTCTGGACAAGGACTTAAAATCAGCCCTTATAAATGTGCTAAAGAACTAACGAACTAGCCCATGTCCAGTGAACTAAAGGGAAATATGGGAAAGATGTCTCACAAAATAGAGCATATGAATAAATGAATAGGCATTATAAATAATCAAATAAAAATTTTAAAGTTGAAAAATATCATAACTGAAATAAAAAATTCATTAGAGAAGCACCATAACATATTGGAGGTGGCAGAATAAAGAACAAGCAATTTCAAAGATAAATCAATTGAGATGATTCAGTCTGAGGAACATGGAAAAAGAATGAACAAAAACTAATGGAGCCTCAGAGACCAGTGAGACATCATCAAGCATACCAAGTAAGCATAAAGGAAAACCAAAAGGAGATGAGAGAAATGGGTAAATAGAACATGTGAAGATGTAATGGCCAAAACTAACACAATTTTGAGGAATAACATTAATCTAGACACCCAAGAAGCTCGATAAACTCCAGTAGGATAAACTTAAGGAGAGCAACATCTGCGTGCATTACAATCAAAACTAAAAGGCATGGAGGGAGAATACTGAAGACAGAAAGAGAAAAATGGCTCATTATGTACAAGGGATCCTTAATAAGATTAAGATTCTCATGAGAAACCACGGAGGCAGTGGGATGACTTGCTCATTTTTAAAATACTGAAAGAAAAAGACATTCAACCAAGAAGTCTATATTCAACAAATTATCCTTCAAAAGGAAGGAAAACAGCAATAACTAAAATAATTTGTTGCTAGCAGACCTTCCCTGTAAGTACTAAAGGAAGTGCCTCAGCTGAAATGGAGGAACTAGACGGTGACTCAAATCCACATTTGAAAAAAAAAAAAAGAGTATCAGTAAAGGCAGGTACCAAGAAAAATATAAAAGCCAGCTTTATTGTGTTATTTTGGTTTGTATTTTTTTCTTCTCCTACCTGATTGAAATTACATAAAGCAATAATTGTAAAACTACATTGGTGAGTTTATAATGTATAAACGTGTAATTTGTATGAAAATAAAAGCACAGGCCAGGCGTGGTGGCTCAAGCCTGTAATCCCAGCACTTTGGGAGGCCGAGACGGGCAGATCACGAGGTCAGGAGATTGAGACCATCCTGGCTAACACAGTGAAACCCCATCTCTACTAAAAAAGACAAAAAACTAGCTGGGCGAGGTGGCGGGCGCCTGTAGTCCCAGCTACTTGGGAGGCTGAGGCAGGAGAATGGCATAAACCCGGGAGGCGGAGCTTGCAGTGAGCTGAGATCCGACCACTGTACTCCAGCCTGGGCGACAGAGCGAGACTCCGTCTCAAAAAAAAAAAAAAAAAAAAAAAAAAAGAAAATAAAAGCACCAAGGAGGGAGGAGAGAATAGAGCTATGTCAAAGCAAAGTTTTGGTGTACTATCAAAATCAAGTTGGTATTAATTTGAACTAGATTTTTAAAACTTATCACATTAATTGTAATTCCCAGCTATGCACAATGGCTCACCTTTGTAATCTCAGCTACTCAAGAGGCTGAGGTGGGAGGATCCCTTGAGTTCTGGAGTTCAAGTCCAGCCTGGGCAACATAGTGAGACATCATCTCCAAACGAACAAACAAAACAAAACTTTACTGAAAACCCACAAATGTCTTTGGGATAATAAACAGTACGGTTCTAAAATGTATATAGAAATGCAAGAAACCCAGAATAGCCAAAAAATCTTGAAAAAGAAGAACAAAGTTGCAAAACTCACACTTCTGCATTTCCATACTTCTAACCATCAGGCAGTTACTTTCCCCCATATTATATATGTGAGTAGTGAGCTTCTAGACCAAACCCAGCACTTCAGGCCCATTGTATGCTATTGAAGAATTGTGTCTATCCCAAGTCTCTGGGGTCAATTCCCACTTGTGATTATGACAGCAAATATAAGATATAAAAATTTTGTAATTTGGAAACTGGAAAATGACTGTCACAGGTGACTGGAAACAGAAGAGAGACAGGAAGTTGGGGCAAAAACTTGTGTGGGGTCATTAAGCTTACAATATAGGGTGGCTTTGCAGACCAGGGCCATTTTGCTTGCAAATTATAGAAACCAGACCACCATAACTTAGGCATAAAAGGAAATGTATTGGCTTATGCAGTTCAACAGTCTGGGATCAGATCTATGGTTTCAAGCAAGGCTGGATTTAGGTGCTCAAACAATGTCATCAGGAACTTATCTCTCATCGTCTCTGCGTTGACTTCATTCTCAGATAGACTCAGCCAATTACCATCAGCAGCAGAAAAGAACATGCCACTTTTCCAAACTTTCCAGTAAAATCCCTATTTTTTTTTTATTGGTCAGACCTGGGTCATATATTCATTCCCAGAAGCCATGATAAGTCCAACCTGACACACATTGACTAGGAGTGGGGAAGGAAACTCCTTCCAAGGAAAAATCAGAATGAGGCAAAAAAGAAGGAAATGCATGCTGAGCAAGCAAAAATACCAGCCACTCATCCCAGAGAGCAGAGCCAACTGACAATGGAAGGTATTGAGTGCTTGAGTGGGAGGTCAGAAACTCAGTAAGGTGCTCGGCCTCGAAGGGTCAATTCATCTAATACAGTAAATCAGGCTACAGATGCTTTTCCAGTGGTATAATCGTGTTGCAATTCTTGCTGAAGCTGTGCTTCTCAGATTCTGATTTGGTGGGTCTGGAATGAAGTTCAAAAGTCAACATTGCTAACAAACTCCCACGTGATGCTGACGTTGTTGGTTAGTGGACCACATTGTGGCATGCTGCTATGCTAAAGCATTAATGTAAATCATCTCTAGCTGTGGTGAGTTCTGCATCTTAATTGCCCTGCCCTTGAATTGGTGAGAGGTTGGACGATTCTGTATGCCCTGTCTGTGTGCCCTTGGCAGGCTCCATCCTCCTATCATTCAACTGTCTCAGGGGGATTTGGGAATGAGAGGCAGCCTTTGTGCCAGAATTATGGGCTTCCTCATTTCTCTACCCCAGGACTGCATGGGTTTAAGGCACTGGACCAAAGGAAAGCCTTGGCATGGGGTTCTGGAAGGTTAGTTAGCTGGTCCAAGATCAGCATTTTATTTCATAAAGGAGTCGGAGATTACTCAGTTTCTTGCTGCTCACTTATTACTCTTTGGCTATAGACTAAAGAGATTTGCCAAAGCCCAGATGACTACAGTTGCAGGAGTGGGCCCTACTGAGGCCAGCTTCAACCAGCAGAACTGCCAAGTTGACCCACAGGTTGATGAGTCACACAAAATGGTTGTTGTGAGCCGCTGAATTTGGGGGAAATTTCAATACTATATTATGGCAATAGATTACTAAAAGACTATCTGTGTGGATTTGGGAAATTTTTTTAACCTTTATAAACCTCTGTTTTCTCTGTAAAATGAAGATAAACTCACATAGGGTTATTGTGAAGATTAAATAGAATAAGAAAGGGGAAAACCTTGACCCAGTATTCCAATAAATGGCAGAATTAGAACTACAGTTTTCCTGTATACGGCTAGTCTTCAAGAAGCCCCATAGAGAAAGAAACTTTCTGGTAGAATTAAAAAGAGATGGTGTAAAAAAGAAGAGAGAAGTGGGATTTGTTATTCCCTTTTGGTGTCAGGTGGTTTCACAGATCATCCAATATATTTTATAGAATTCTATCTTCCCTACCAACTTATATAGTAAGTTTTACTATTTGCTTTTCATAGATGAGGAAACCAAGACACAAAAGCGAGCTGATTTTGTTAAAGTCAGATAGTCAATGGTAGCGGGCCTGGGATTAAAAAAGCAAAAACACTAAAAAATGAAAAATAAATACAAAAGTTAGATCTTTCACTCTAAATACCTTGCTCTTTCCACTATTAAAACCCAACTCAAACCTTAATCACATTGCAGTTTTTATTAAAATATTTTTATTCAGAGCTCCCACTACAGAGTAAGAAAATAGATATCTTAACCAAACCTTTCAAAGATTACTTTTGCTTTTTCTGTTTAACTTAATTTATCTTTTCTTTCCAGAATCAGTCTTTCTCACCATCTCTTTGAATTTCTCCCTGACTCTCCAGTTATGTCTCTCTCCCTCTCTTCTCCCTGACTTGTTCTCTCTCTCTTTCTTTCTCTGCCTAACACAGGCTGTCTTCAGATCCCTGCAGTTAAAATTCAAGTGGAAAACAAGTGACTCAGCAAGCTGGATGTTGATTTCTTTGGTTTATTTGCTCTTAAAGAAAAAAAAATTCTCTTGGCAGCATATCTAGAAAGAAAGAAAGAAGTGAAAATTGTAAGGCTCTTGTAGGAAAAGCGTCATAGGTGTACACAGTGTATATGGTATTTTAAAATTCAACCAGGCGGGAAAGGAGGCCCAAGCTCACAGCAGAGTTTAAATAAACCTCTTTACTGTTTGTGCTCACATGAATAAGCCATTTCTTCTTTCTATGTTTATTGTCTGTAGGAAATCAGACCTAGGATTGCTTTTTTTTTTCTTTGAGAGGGAATCTCGCTCTGTCACCCAGGTTGGAGTGCAGTGGCACAATCTCAGCTCAATGCAACCTCCGCTTCCCAGGTTCAAGTGATTCTCCTGCCTCAGCCTCCCGAATAACTGGGATTACAGGCGCCCACCACGACGCCTGGCTAATTTTTATATTTTTAGTAGAGACAGGGTTTCACTATGTTGTCCAGGCTGGTGTTGAACTCCTGACCTCATGCAATCCACCTACCTTGGCCTCCCAAAGTGCTGGGATTACCAGTGTGAGCCACCATGCCTGGCCCCTAGGATTGCTTTTGTCAAGTGTGATTCTATACCTTTATCTGATTCTTGATCTGTACACATATAGCTTTTTTACTTTGTATTCATAGAAACAAAAGACTCAGAACCATGTTGTCATTTGGTACCATATGACCTAGATTTGGATGATGTGTTGGTCAGCAAAGGCCATGTTATACCGCAGTAACAAACATCCTCATGCTCATAATGGCTTAATATAAGAAAAGTTTATTCTTTCACTTGCTATGTGCCCAATGTAGATTAACAGAGCCATTCTTCATCATACTCACTACTGGATATCTGCTGATGGAGGTTCCAACTTGGAATTCCATGATTGTCAATGTAGAGAGAAAGGGGGAATGAGTCAAGCACAGGTACTTAAATGCTTCTTCTGGAAGAGACATTCACTACTCTTACTCATGCTTAATTGTGCAAGTCAAGTCATGTGGCCTTTTTTTACTTTAGGGAGTGGGGAAGTGAGTCCTCCCACACCCCTAGAGAAGGAGAGCCAGGGTTTTATAAACAGCTCTAATAACTAGCCCAGATGGTCTCCCTGAAGTCCGGTAGGGTCCTTGCTTCTCCTGGACCAACAATAAAGTAGGATCCTAGCTGATTCATTTTTCTCTTAGGTGAACCAACTTCTTGGAAAGAAATGATGTCATATCTTATTATACAGCTTAGAAGGTTAACATGTACAAGAAATGTCTGTGCTTTGAAAAAGGTAATGTAAAATTTTATTCTTTAAAATGATATGTACCTGGAGATAATACCCTTAAAATAAGCAACATCCTTTTCAGTTATTTCTTGCTTCTAATGTTACCTGGAAAAAATTCTTACATTGCTCATGCTCTTGTTAGGAGTTACTGACTTTATTTTTAACCTATAATCCATAATTATCACTGAGCTCCAGGAAGCTAAAATTTTGTTCATATTGTCGATGTGAAATTTGGCTGTCCAAGGTGCGCTGACCCTTCAAATATGTAGAATATATTTTTAAGAAATGGCATGCATATGTTTAAATTCCAGCCAAATGAAGGTCTTCTTGTGATTTTTTAAAACATTTATCATATTTTCTACCAAACAAGATCGACAGAACTTGACTTAGAAAGCTGGCACACAGCTTCATGGAAACAGTTTCTAGAGCATGGAACTATTACGTCAGTTGGTTTGGTGGCCTGATACCCTCTCCTGGTGAGACCTACGGGCTCCAGAAGGTCACCTGAAGTGGTCAAGGAGAAGGTCCTGCCAGTTCATGCTGCAGAAGAACTGAGGTTCACAAACATACAATCATCCCATAACTTACTCCTACTGCCATCATCCCCATCACTGCCATCATCCCCATCATCCCCATCACAAGGTTGACAGTTTTACATCTCCTTCTATTATTTGTCTCCCACCTCAGTACGACCTCTCCATCATTCTGTAAAATTACATTTGCTGTTTTATCCAATTTTTCTAGAGTATAAAACAAACATAATTTCATCCCTCCCCCAAGTATACACTCAAAAGACAAGTGCTCACCTACAAACCAGCTCTCCCAAATATAAATATTTGGGAGTGGACATTGACCATCACCATCATCATCACCAGTAGAAAACAGTTGACAACACTTCTTTTCTGATTTGTCCAGAGCCGCCAATCCTTCTTAGGTCTAATAGGTGCCTCTGTGCTAAGCCCTCAGGGTACAAAGATGAATTACAAAGGTTTCCTCTTTCGGTGAGCTCCCAGCCAACAGCTGGAGATAAAAACATAAACAGTTGACTTGTGATTACACATAATAGTAGTGTGAGGTGCTTGAAAACAAAGGATAGGGAGTGACATAATAAAATATTTAGAATGAGATTAATATTCCCCCTAGTTACTTTGAATTTAGAGAAAGAAATATTTCCAAAAATGTTTATGGTAGAGATGGTATTAATATTCACCAATCCTGATGCTTCTTTCTGGTCTCACAGGCTACGTTACTCAGTCTCATTTTTTGTTTTTTCTTTGAGATAGGGTCTCACTTTGTCACTCAGGCTGGAGTGCAGTAGCATGATCTCGGCTCACTGCAGCATCAACCTCCTGGCTCAAGCCATCTTCCCACTTCAGCCTCCCAAGTAGCTGAGACTACAGGCATGTGCCACTATGTCCAGCTTATTTTAATTTTTTTTTTTTTTTTTTTTGTAGGGACACGGTCCCCCTATGTTGCCCAGGCTGATCTTGAACTCATAGGCTCAAGTGATCCTCCTGGCTCAGTCTCCCAAAGTGCTGAGATTATAGTCATGAGCCACCACACCCAGTCACTAGCCTCATTTACATTTAGGCAGGGGCCATGTGACAAGGTTCTGGGCAAGGTATCTGGTCAAATTGATGTGCCTCCCATAAAAACCTCCTGTTCTGTTCTTCATGTTCTCTTCTCTTACAGGAGCCATGGAAGCCAAATGCTGAGGATGGTAGCATCATAGGATGAATGGAGCTGGGTTCTTGAAGCACTGCTTGGAGGAAAGACAGCAAAAATGCCTCATCAATCCAACTGGACTGTTATGTGAGAAATAAACTTTCATTGTGTTAAACCACTATAATCTGGGGGCTGTTTGTTGTAACTGCTAGAATCAATCACCCTTGCTAATATAGGGTTCAAATGGTTTCAACTGGGTTATCAGATATAATCTTTATAATCTTCACATTTTACCAAAGAAGAAATGAAGTAACTTGCCTAAATTCATACAGTTAACTTTTGGAAGTTCTAGGACTAGAACCCAGTCTCCCAACTTCCAGTCAAAGCTCAGCTCTACAAGGTCAAAGTTGTCTCTATTCATCTATAAATAGTTTTCAACAACTCTTGTATGACTTCTGGTAAAACAGAAATATGTATATTGAATTTTATGGAAAATAAAAGTTGTCTTTATGGGGAAGAGAACAAGATAACACTGAAGTTTACCAAAAGTGATTTATTTTGATATTAGCATATTTAGGTTGCTTATAAAGTGCTGAATTTGAAACATGGCTGGATTTATCTATCAGGACAATTTTAGTTTTATCATTAGGCAATGCCTTGTTATATTGTGTGGTTTTGTTATTCTATGCCAGGTATATAAATTTATCCATTGCTGGGAGGTTGAAACTATTTGGATACAACATGTGGGTTCATCAATTACTGAGAAGAGTAGACAAGCTTTTTCAAGACTCAGTGTCATCAGATTGAGCTCTAAGTTTCTTAGGCCATGGACTTAATCCATGACATCCATATTTTCTATAATAAAGTGGGACAAAAAGAACCTAAAGTAATTCAATTGCTATAGCAGATGCTGTTGCCAGTATGATCAATAGCCATTCTTCCCTTCCATCATAGATATCAGAATCTTGATACATTCGAGTGGAACCAGCCTAGCCCAGGTGATGATGAATGGTGATGAACATAAATCAGAAGTGACAATCTTGGTCTCCCTTCCAAATGATAGTAGTTGGAATGGAAGCAAATTCTGGTCAATGAAATGTAACTAGATATCCACTGAAGGCTTCAGGAAACTATTTTCCTCTTTTCTAAGTGGAAAGTATGAGGAACGGTCATTATTGTCTATCCCATCCTTCCTGCATCTGGATTTAATTAGGTGAGGATGTGACTCTTGGAGTGGCAGCAGGAGTTCAAGGAGGGGGAAACACCTGTCTGAGTTGGAGCATTCTGTTCTTCACATCCCTCTGCAACACTCCCTCCCACAAGAGCACAGTTGCTTGTTTTTCAAGTTATGGGAATTGAGCGATTAAGGATTGGGCTCTGTATAGGAACTATAGGGTTCATGTCCCCACTCTACTTCTCTGACAAATTGGCCTGGTTACCATACTGTCTCTCTACTCTGAGTATGAGTAATACAAATAATGCCTGCCTTCAAATTTTTTATTTGTAAATCCAGGATGATAAAAATCTACTTGATAGTGTTATTGGAAGACTTAGATTAGTTTATTAAACTAATGTTTACTGAGTGCCTACCATGGGCCAAAATTGTGGAAAGCACTTATGATGCTATGTGAACAAAGTAGACATGGTATCCTGCCCCTATGGGATTTCGAATCTAGTGGAAAAGACAGGCAAGAAAACACATATTGTTAAGTAAATACAACAAGAATCAGCAATCGTAACGTTTTCAATGAACTGAACAGGATGGGACAATGGAGAAAAATGGTGGGGCAGGAAGACCACTTTAGACAGGGTGGCCAGCAAAGACCTTCAAAAGGTGGTGAGACTTAATCTGGAATAGGAAAGAGGTAAAGGAAGCCACCAGGCAAAGAGCAAGAAGCAAGGAAAAAGATTTTTGAAGCAGATTAAAGAGCAAGAGCAGAAGCCTTCAAATGAGGAAGAGCTTGGCTATTTCAGGAGAAGCAAGAGAGCAAACATGGGCTGGGTACAGTGGCTCACATCTGAACTCTTAGCACTTTAGGAGGCTGAGGAGAGTGGATCACCTGAGGTCAAGAATTTGAGACCAGCCTGGTCAAAATGGTGAAACCCCCTCTCTACACAAAATTACAAATATTAACTGGGCATGGTGGCATGCTCCTGGTGTCCCAGCTACTCAGGAGGGTGGCTGAGGCAGGAGAATTGCTGGAACCCGTGCGGCAGAGGTTGCAGTGAGCCGAGACTGCACCACTGCACTCCAGCCTGGGTGACAGGGTGAAACTGTCTCAAAAAAAAAAAAAAAAAAAAAAAGGCAAGTGTGGCTGGAATGTAGTGAGTCAAAGAGTAAGAGTGGCAGGAAGAAAGATGGAGAGAAGGAAAGGAAATAGGTCATGGGCCATGATACCCAATTTGGATTTGATTCTAAGCATGATGAGAAGTTCCTGAATGGTTTAAGCAGGTAACTGACATGATCTTCTAGGATTTTTAAACCAAAACTAGCTTTTGTGAAAAAAAGGTTTGGAGAGGTTCAGAAGGAATCAGACAGCAGGCCACTATAGTGCTGTTGGCATAAGACATGAGCAGCTTAGACTGGCAGAAGTGATGTGAGTGGAGTGAACAGAACTAAATGGATTCAAGAAAAATGTAGAAATTAGAATCAACAGGATTTTCTGATGGATTGAATGTGGAAGGTGAAGGAAAGGAAGAATTAAATGGTACTGTCTAGAGTTTTGGCTTGAAGAACTGGACAGATAAGGGGGCCGCTTTTTGAAAGGAAAACATTGAAGAGGTTTTTAGATGGGGTAAACATCAAATTTGGTATCGTTTTTTTAAATGGGTATGAGATATCTATATGGAGGTGTAGATTGGTATTGAATACATGTCTACACATATGTCTAAGCTGTTATATCAGTTAGCTATTGCTGTGTAACAAACCACACCAAAAGTCAGCAGTTTAAAACAATAGCTATTTTGTTATCCTGTGATGTTGCAGGTTGTTTATTTAGCTGGATTAAGCTGGAGGGACTCATTTGGTCTTGCCTGAGTTACCTCATGCATCAGTAGTCAGCTGCAAGTTGGTTAGATGGCTTTGCTTCTGGGGGTTGTTTGATGGTCAGTTAGTGTAATGTTCTGTGTGGTTTTTCATTCTTTAGTGGGCTGCCTTGGGTTTGATCATATGATAGAGGGAGGGCTCCAAGAGTAAGCACAGGCTTAAAGTTGGTAATGCAATTGGTATTCCCCAACCTTCTATTGGCCAAAGAAAATTATAGAGCCAGTCCAGACTCACTGGGTAAGGAAATAGATTCCACCTCTTGATATGAGTTGTTGCAATGTGACTTTGCAACAGCTCACATCAAGATATGAAAGGGATATAAAAAGGCCATTAATTAGGGCCATAAATGCAATTAATTGGCTGTAGTACAGGTTATAACTCAAGAATCTTTAGCTTATAGGTGTTATTTAAAGCCATGGGACCAATTGAACTTAGCCAGAGAGAGGTTTAGGTGAAGAAGAGTTGAGTTCTAGGAAACTTAAGCATTTTGTCAATAATTGATTAAATAATTTGTCAATGAGGTTGGTGACAGCAAAAAGACTTAGAAGGAAAGGTTAGTGATGTAGAAGATAAAACAGGAAGCAAAAGCATGTAGAGCAGAGATTTGTGTGTATTAATGTTTAATAGACTGAGTCTGATATAGTTCATATTCATCTACTGAGGGTATCCTCATTTCAGGGCACTTAGCTACCTCTGTGTTAGAAAAAATATGTGGTATAAACCACAGTCCTACTATCTGGTCATGTAGAATATATTACTGAGTTGGAGGGACAGCCTTATGCTTACGTAAAGTCAGCAACAAAGCAGGACAACTACATAGGTGTTTCTCAAGAGCCCATCAGTGAGACTTTTAAAATAAGATAAAAACTTAACCCTTTTGCTGGTTATATGAGTGTTTTAAGTTTGTGAAAATTCATCAGATCACACAGTTATTACTTATGTGTTCTTCTATGTCAATGTTATACTGCAATAAAAATTTTAAAACCCACACACACACCTTATTCCTCTGGATTGTTGAGGCCTCAAAGTGGCTTAGTTTGATTAAGGTGCTAAATGACGTACCATAAGAACTTACTTTTATTACATTCATTTGCGTATATGTGTGATGTAGTCATATATATTTCAGAGCCAAAATTTAGGAAAAGAGGCTTGTAAATAAACAAAATTCCTTCTCTTTGTGAGCAATCAAATCAACCAAATCATGATTGATTTTAAAACTTTTAATCATTTTGAAAATATTTATTACTTTTGTCTTCTACCCCAGCTTAAATGAATCTCCAGTATGTAAAAGGAATTTAGTTATCTGCCTTAGCATGCATTGTCCTTTTAACATAGAGCAAAAGAGAATTCAAACAAGAGAAATTGCTTTTTGTTATAAATTTATGATAACAAAAGGTATAGAAGCCTCTTTTGAATAAGAAGACTCAGGAACAAACTTGGAACAGTTAGAAAGAAAAGAAGACTTTGCAGAAATGTTTTAGAAGGCCAAACCAGATAGGGGCTTGCTGGGAAAACTGGCATAGAGACAAATTGGCTGGGTCAGAAAGGAAAGCAACTTTTAGAAAATTGTCTATGGAAAGAATCAAAGCATTAAAAGTCGGTAAGAATAATTTAGAGATGCTGGGGAGGAGGGAGGGCAAGACAGCTCAGATCCTCAGGAGGTTTGCATCATGTTCTACGAAAAGTTGAAATAGAAGCAAGCCTCTTATAACTAATGCAACTAAAAAATTATTATTGTTGTTATTATTATTATTATTATTATTATTATTATTATTATTGAGATGGAGTCTTACTCATCGCCCAGGCTGGAGTGCAGTGGCGCAATCTCGGCTCACCGCAAGCTCCGCCTCCCGGGTTCA
>NW_016804523.1:267450-277092 GCF_001698545.2 Rhinopithecus bieti
CCTGGCTACTTTTTGTATTTTTACTAGAGACGGGGTTTCACTGTGTTAGCCAGGATGGTCTCCATCTCCTGACCTCGTGATCCGCCCGCTTCGGCCTCCCAAAGTGCTGGGATTACAGGCGTGAGCCACTGCGCTCGTCCTAAAAAATTATTATTGACTGTGTGTCCATGGCCTGTGAGCATAGTCAATGGCTGAACTCTCATAGAGCTGGCTGACTTGCAAGGTACTTAGAAATGATGAGATACAAGTATATTTAATTCAGATGAGAAAACTGAGGTGCAGGGAGACTAAATAATTTGCCAAAGACCATCTGACTAATAAGTGGTTGAAACACAACCAGAGCTAACAATAAAGACATATAGAACTGGACTGAGTTAAATACCTCAAGGTTTCAACAGAGGCCTACCCTGTTTCTGTGGGTAAACCATGCAAAATATTGGCTTTGTAAAGGATGAAGTTGGTGTGGATTTTTTTTTTTTTTTCCATATTGGTCAAGGCCAGTGACCAGAAGCAGTGAGAGTGCCAGAAGTACTCTACAATGGGTAGGATGGAGACTGATTTCTGTAAGTTTAGAATAAAATGGCCACAAATTCTCGGATACTCCTTTCACTGGGAGCTTGGGGGTCTATATCTCTTCCCCTGGATCTGGGTGGACTTGTGACTGCCATCTGAATAATGGATTGGGGGTTGGAGGTCAAGGAGAGAAGCCCAGTCACCAGTTTGCCGCACGGGATGATGACAACTTGGACCCTAACCCTAACCTGAACCCTAACCCTAACCTTAACCTCTTTTCTGGAGGTTAGGTGAAGACAAAGTTTCTAAACATATTTTGGAGGCAGAATGAATGGGACTTGGTGATAAAATGGATGTGGGATGGTATGGCTTGAGGAACTAAGTAGTGTCAATTCTCCCAGATAGGAAAAGCTAGGCAGAGAACCTCAAAGTTCTATTTTAGCCATGTTTCATTTGGGGTGACTATGAAATATCCTAATTTCTATTTGGGGTTGGAAGTCAAGTGGGAAATTGGATTTACAAACCTAGGGCCCAAGAAAGAGTTCTGAGGTAGATATATAATTTTTCTTATTAAACAAAAATTAGTTTTTAAAACTTGAATTCTTTTGACACAGCTACTTTGGGTGTGGTCTTAAATCCTGTAAATTTCAATGTCCCTTTGGGCTTCCCAATCACTTCAGCTCCAGGCTTCTTCCTGTAATGCCAGGGTCATCTTTCTCCATCTTTGCTTTTGTGTCTATGAATATTTCTTTCAGTCCTCTTCTCTCCTTATGAAGTAAAGCAAATTTCTGGACTCTTAGCAGCAGCATCAGAAAAAAAAAATCAAGATCTGGAGCTTAAATGGCTCCATACCATATATGTGTAACTTCACAGCAGTCCCCAGGGTTAAAGAAAAATGCTGGAGGTCTCCTAAGTCTGAGAAAAAATTGGTGCTCCATCATCAGTTCGCCTATGAAATTCTGTAACTCAATATGGCTGATTACATCCAACTTTTTTTTTTTTTTTTTTTTTTTTTTTTTTTTTTTTTTTTTGGTCTATAGAAGCATGAAGCAATGGCTACCTTTCCAGATCTAATAACTTCCCATGGGACTGTCATGATGGTTAGTCCCTTACACCCAAATCCCCACTATTCCTCTTTCAGAATTGCTGTTGTTTTCCCATTAGGTCATTTCTATTCCTGGAGCTTGTTATTCTGACCCCAATAAGTCATAGCTTTGGAAAGATACACTTATTTAATTCCTGTCCTCAGAAATCATTCCCATTATTTCTTTATTTCATTGATTCTCTGCAATATTTGTAATTGGTCCTTGTCATAGGAAGTCAAAAGACTGAAAAGAGTAGAAAGGATGCTTTTCTCCAAGATGTGACATATGTCTACCTGTATAGAACTGTTGTTTTGGATTTCTGCTCTTAGGAATCTAACTGGGAAATGCCCAACCAATACCCTGCTGAAGTATGTTCTACATAATGGGGTAGGGGGAGGGCAGTTCATTAGTGTCAACAATTTTGTCAGAGTGAAAATTAGCATCTCTCACAAATGGATATGACCACAGACTTAGAGACAGATCAGTCTGGGTATATAACACTAGTCTGACTTAGCAGCTAGCTAACTGACCTTGAGCACAACCACTTAATATTTCTGTAAAATGTTCTCCTCATCTAAATGTTTGCACTTCTAGCTCATCTTTACCCTTCAAATCTGAACTCAAATGTCCTTGCTCTGAGAGGCCTTCTCTGCCTGCCCTCCCATGTAAAGAAACCAGCTCCATTTATGGATAATTATTCTCTCATTTATTACTTTATTTCCTTCCTTCTACTTATGGTAATTATCTGAAATTGTCTTATTTACAATGTTTGCTTATGTGCTTATATCTGATTCAGCTTCCACTTTATACCCAGCTCAGAATAGGTGCTCAGTTAATTAACGAAATGTCTGTGCAAGGCCAAAATCACTAGCCAGTTTGATGAGAAGACTCAACCTAAATGATTATTCTCTATCCTTGCTTAACACTGTCCACTGGAAATATAATGCAAACCACTTATGTAACTTTAAATGTTCTAATAATCACATCAGAAAAGTCAAAAGAAACAGAAAAAATGAGTTTTATATTGTATTCTACTTTACCCAATATATTCAACATATTTCAACATGAAAGTTATTAACATAAAAATTATCAATGAGTTCATTTACATTCTCTTTTTTATAGTATATATTTTTTGAAATCTTGTATGTGTTTGTTACATATAGCACATTTTAATTTGAATGTTAAATTTTAATTTGGAATACTCGATCTGTGTTTAGATTTTGTAAGATTTATAGTTGAAAAAGGAAATTCACATACGCAAATTGTTCCAAATATGTTTAAACATTTTTCAATACTCTAATCAAGCATCAGGTCTTAAATTTAAGTTTAAATGAATTAAGATGAAATATAATAAAAAGTTCAGTTCCTAGTTACAACAGACACATTTGGAGTGCTTAATAGCCACATGTGGCCAGTGGCTACCATATTGCAGTTCTAAACATCTTGCCAAACATTTCTCATCATGTTATCTTGTGGAAACATGTTCTTACAATCAGGTTATGTTATTACAAAAGGAAGAAGAGAAAGGAACTTGTTTGCATTAAGTGGAGGTGTATGGCAGGCACTTTGGTAAACGTTTTTTAAACAACCCTTGTAATGAATCTATGAGGCAAGTTTCATCATCCCCATTTTATACATTGGGAAACTGAAGGCTGAGAGAGTTTTCTGCAGGCCCATAATGTCCCTCTTCCTCTCCAGCAGTTTCTAGCTGAGAAGCCAGTGAGCAAAGAGAAGATCACTCTCAGACTTCTACCCGGTCCTCCTGACATCTTCCCAAGCACTACCCCGACCATCTGAGAGCATACCTGGCTTCTTCTTCTCAGGTAGAGGCAACGCAAAGTAGGCTTTCTGCTTCTCACTCATGCAGAACCTAGGGTTGACTGGCCACGGGTGAGGCCCTCTGCCTAAGGAGTAGAACTAACTCCCTTCTCCCCCTTTAAAGGGCTGAGAGAGCCCTGCCTTATCTCAGAGCTAGAGTGCAGGCAATTGAGATCTTTCCCCATGGTTCTATGGGAAAGCCTCTGGGTTGGGAAGGCCTCTGGGGATATGGAAATCAATTGGGCTGCAATCATTTAAAATCTTCTGCATTATTTAACTTAGACAATGCTCCTTCTATCCTTTGAAAAAAATAGCATATTTATTTGTATTTTTATTTCATGGTTTAATTTTATTTTTTTTTAAGACAGTCTCACCCTGTTACCCAGGCTGGAGTGCAGTGGTACAATCTTGGCTCACTGCAACCTCTGCCTCCCAGGTTCAAATGATTCTCCTGCCTCAGCCTCTCACCTGAGTAGCTGGGATTACGGGCATGCCACCATGCCCGGCTAATTTTGTATTTTAGTAGAGAGGGGTTTCGCCATATTGGCCAGGCTGGTCTCAAACCCCTGACCTCAGGTGATCCACCTTATTTTTAGCTGGGCACATACCTCTCCCCTGAGAACAAGAATAACATTTCTCAGCTTTCCTTGCAGCTTGGTGTAGCAGTCATATGACTAAATTGGGCTAATGCAGTATATGAGGAAGTGTTGTATGAGGCTGATAAGCAATTTCCTTAGAAAATGAGTCTTTACCCTTCTTTACTTCCTTCCTCTACTGTGCAGGCTGGAATGCAGGTTTGATGTCTGGAGTTTCAGTAGCTGTTTTGAGCCATAAGGTGAAGGCCATGAACAACAAAATAAAAGGAGCTCATATTCTTGGCACCATGGAGTGCTAAACCTGCCCTGCACTATTTAAATTTAAATTTTTCTTATGTGAGAGGAATATAAACTTTCATTTCTTTAAGTCACCATTTGCATTTTCTATCATAGGCATCTGCACCCAAATCAAATTCTAACTGAAACACACACACTTCTGAAGTAGAAGACAGTTATGGAAGTGAGTGTTCTGCAACTAAAATGGCCCAATTAATTAGGTTACACATGGAGATGAGAGGTATGAGGCCTCACTTAGTCTGCTCATTATTAAAATGATCTCTAGGCCCATCACCCATATTTATTCATGATGTAAGAAATTTGCATTAGATTCTTAGATTAAAATTGGGCCAGATGTAGAGACTACAACATTTTCCACATATTGTTCATTTTGCCATTTTTTATCTACTGATATATATTTATTTTTAAATTTCCTTTTGTTTCCCTCTTACCTATATTTTTTATTCAACATTTCTTTTGTATCTTTTCTTTTCTTTTCTTTTTTGAGACAGGCTGTCACTCTGTCACCCAGGCTGGAATGCAGTGGCACAATCATGGCTCACTGCTGCCTCGGCCTCCTGGTTCAAGCAATCCTCCCACCTCAGCCTCCTGAGTCGCTAGGACTACAGGCATTTGCCACCATGTCTGGTTAATTTTAATTTTTTGTAGAGACAGGAGTCTTACTATGTTATCCAGGCTGGTATTGAACTCCTGGGCTCAAGCCATCCTTCCACCTTGGTCTTTCAAAGTGCTGGGATTACAGGAATGAGCCATCATGCCCAGCCTGGTTCAGCATTTCCACATTAGACTTTCCCATGTTATTTTTCACAGACACAGAGAGAGAATCATTACCAAGTGGAGTATGTTTCTGGTTAGGGAAGAATGGCACAAGGGTTGAACAAGGAAGAGACAAGGCTGGCTTTCAGGGCTGTCAGAAAGTGATGCTGTAATGTTGACATCATTACCTAAGTCCTGGTTAATAATGTGCAAAGGACACATGCAAAAAGTACATGTGCAGGAAAAAGACAGAAAGGAAGTGCCTAAACTGAGAGCAGTTGTTATTATCTGGAGAATGGAATAGAACCCACACTATTATTTTTCATCTTATATACTTTTGGATTATTTGTTCTGTTTTTATCATTAGAATCAGCATTTCTTATTCTATAATTTAAGAAATAGAAATTAGTCAAGAGGTGCATAGTCAAGAGGTGATAGTGATTTAAAGTCACAGAAGCCATGGAAATGTTCAGTTGTGCCTCTGTCCAAAAGTCATTCACAGACCTAAGACCACATTCTGGAAAACCTTGGATCTGCGCCTTGTGTCTTCCAGGAGAGTTTCCTCTTTCTTGCTTAGTCAATACAGGAGAGTCATTTCTGGGTAAGTAGTAGGAGGGCAGTGAAATGCTGGGCCAGGCTGAGGGTTACCTGCAGACTGGGTCACCACAGACTCCAACCTAAATATTTACCCAGGTGTTGATTACAGGACTGTGCTTTCATTTTGTCATCACACTGTTTGCTGGGTTCCCTGAAATACCCCAATTCCTCTTACTCCAGACATTTTGCTGTTCTTCCTCCCAGAAATCTATTTCTCTGTCCAGCTTCATGGTCATTGGCTTGCTATTGTAGATGATTGCATTAAAGGTTACAGATTTCCATGCCTTCATTTACCCACAGCTTTTGTTAGTGACCTTACCCGCTGGTTCTGGGCTTGGCTGAGATGTGTTTAGAGACAGTAGCCAACTCATTGAAAGCAGCGACTCAAAAAAGGGCATGAACATTTTGGCTTTCTCTGTTTCTCTTGGATCCTTGCCACAATCAAGAGAACAGGCTTGAGCTGGCCTGCTGGAAGAGTGTGAGAGATACATGGAGTAGAGCCAAGTCATCCAAGCCAAGGCCACCCTGAACCAGGAACTGACAGCTAATTCAGCAGCTGAGAGTGGATGCCTGAATAAGCCCTGCCAAGATCAGCCAAGACCAATCCAGATTTGCAGAACTTCCTAGTAGAAATGTAAGCTCATGAAAAATAACAAATGGTTGTTCTTTTATGCCACTCAGTTTTGGGATGGTTTGTTACATAGTAATAGCTAACTGATTCAGTTGCACATTCCTTTCCTCATCTGCCTTCCTCCTTCCACCTTGCCAAAAGCACATCAGACCATCTCTAAACAACTGCCTTATTTCCAATTCTCATGGCTTCCTTGGTCACATCTTCAAATACTTCCAATAGCTTGCATTCCACCCATAAGCCTGCAGAAGAGAGAGACAGAGAGAAAAAAAAAGAAATACATTGAGGATCCTAGCAGTGGCTTATTTCATATGTGAGGGGCAAGGATTAAACTCTCTGTCTGCCCTGGGACACATCTGAGGCAGGCAAATGCTACGTTATACTGGGCCAATTGACTGGTTTCTAAGATGACTGACTGCTCTTTCACCTACAGAGCCTTCATTTTCTCCCTTTTCTTGCTTACTTCACCACTAACACTATAGATGTTGATCAATCTCATCAAAGCCAGAAAGCACACAATTAAAGGGCAAACCCATAACTTTCTATTCCTAGTTTAGAGAAGGAGGAAAAAAAGAAGGAAAGGAAAATATTTAAGTTAATATAGTTAGAAGCTCTGTATATTGGCTTGATGCTGGTGGACACATGGGAAACTCATGTTTTGGCCGACAGGAAAATTATGAACCATCATCCCATTGATTCAGAACTGTGTGTATGAACAGGTCTCAGAGTGAATACAAGTTCCAGTTCTGCCATTTAACACCTATGTAACTGTATCAGTTTTCTCTGTGTAACAAACCACTCCCAAATTTTGTGGCTCAAAAAAACCATTCACTCATAATTGTTCATGAATCTATGGATCAGCTAAGGGTTCTGCTGATTCGGGTTGAGCTTGCCTGATCTTGGTGGGGCTTGGTCATGCATCTGTGGTCAGCTGGAGGTTTGGCTGGTGCTGATTGATTTCATATGGTGACATGGGAATGACTGGACTCTGTCTCCACATGGTCATGCATCACTCAACAGGCTAGCCTAGGTTTATTTACTTGATGGTCACGGTGTTCCAGAGTATGCAAGAGGAGAAATTCTGATGCACAAGTACTTCCCAGGCTTCTGCTGGCATCATGCTTGCTCTGTCCTATTGGCTGAAGCAAGTCACATGGCCAAACCCAGCATCTGTGGGGAAATGTACTACCAATAGATAGATCCAGAGAGGCAGGAAAAATATTGGGGCCACTATGGCATTGATTCACCACAGTGATGTTTCATAAATCTCTTGGTTTCTCTGAGCCTCAGTTTCTACCTCCAAAAAATGAATATAGTAGTATTAGTCTGTTGTGGCTTATTATGTTCCCCAAAAGATATGTGGATGTTCTAACCCCTAGTAGTTATGAATGTGACCTTAATTTGGGAATAGTACCTTTGCAGCTGCAATCAAGTTAAGATGAGGTCATTAGTATGGGCCCTCATCTAATGTGACTGGTGTTGTTATAAGAAGAAGAAAACATCACATGAAGACAAAGACTCACAGAGAGAATGCTATGTGATGACTGAGGCAGAGATTGGCATAGCACAGCTACAAGCTTGTGAATGCCAAAAATTGATGGCCACCACTAGGAACGAGGAACAGGCAAGGATGGATTCTACCCAGAATTTCAGAAAACGTGGTCCTGTGAACACATTGATCTCAGACTACCAGCCTCCAGTACTGTGATACTACATTTATGCCACCCAGTTTGTATTACCTTGTTGTGGCAGGCCTAGTAAACTTAAACAGAGCCCAACTCATCTGGCAAATCTTTTATCAAGGTTGAGTAAGAACAGTTACTGCTGATGGATGGACTCTAGTCCTAAAAATGGTTATTCTGAGATAATGCAGATCTTATAGTTTCCTATTTGTAGGAGGCTGTTCAGGCAGGGTGGAGGTTGTATAGTTGCTGGGGCATCAGAGCAGCCTCAGATCTCTGGTGTTAGAGTCCCTGGGGTTTCCAAGGGATGAAAATGCCAGCATCGCTTGTCCTCCTGTCAGCTTCTCTCCTGGTTTGTAGTGTTACCCGGACTCCTGACAGACCTGCTTCCACCAATTCCTCAGCTTGAAATGCCTTCAGGGCTGGGATTTTCCCCTTTGCTAAAGGAGAATCCCAAAGATCTGATAGCTGGCCTTGCTCCCATGTAGCTTTAGCTCTGGGAGCATTCCAGGAAGGCAGAGCCTAATTTAATCTTCCTTATCTTGTGATTTCAATACTGTGTCCTCCATTTATACTTTCTTATTATGCAGGGAACGTGGTTCTAGGCATTGCTAGAGACAGTAGTAGTTGTTTTTGCAAGCAAACACAGGCAGGCAAAAGCTTGCCCTGTGGACTGTGGGAAGTCTCACGTCTCCCTGGGCATTGGATGAGGCTAAGTACATGAAAGGGCTCCCAGAATGCACCACTAGATTTCTCCCAGAATGCTCCCTGTTGCCTTCCCTAATTTTGCTCACCCTATTCACTTTGACTTGAGAAGGCTTTCTACCATCTCTCCATGTTGAAATGGTTCTTAAACTTGGAGAACTTTAAGACAAGTAAAAATGGAGAGAATATAGGACTTGAAAGAAAGATCTGAGTTTAAGATTCATATTTCACACTCACTGCGTGTCTTCAAGCAAGTCACTTAATATCTCTGATGCTGAATACTTACTATTATTATTATTATTATCTGGTAGACACAGTAACCTCATTCTGAGAGTCAGCTAACATAATGGGCCCGAAAGTGCTAAACTGTGTAAGACCATTCAATTTAGAAGAGGAAAATTTACTCATTCATTCATCTAACTAATAACTATTGGGAGCCTGTTCCATGCCAGGTTCTCTACTAGATGTTGGGAATATGAATGAACAGTATAGTTGAAGTCTCATAGAGCTTACATTCTAGTGCAGGAAATAGGCAATAAAATAGCAGACAAACAAATGGCATAATTGCAAATAAGTAGATAACTACAAATTATAATAATTGCTAGGAAGGAAGCCAACTGGATCTTAAGCAACATGGACTGAATTGATAATGTCTGAGTTCAAAGGCTCTAATTCTCTGTACCTGGAGGACAAATCAGGCAGGGGTGTGAAGAGTATATATATATATATATATATATATATATATATATATAGAGAGAGAGAGAGAGAGAGAGAGAGAGAGAGAGAGTCACTCTATTGGCTAGGCTGGAGTGCAGTGACAGAAACATGGCTCACTGCAACCTTCCTTGAAGTCCCAGGCTCAAGTGATCCTCCCATCCCAGCCTCCCAAGTAGCTAGGACTACAGGCACACACCACCATGCCTATATATATATGTGTGTGTGTATATGTATGTATATATATA
>NW_016804523.1:277496-296549 GCF_001698545.2 Rhinopithecus bieti
TTTTTTAGTAGAGATAGGGTCTCGCCACCACGCCCAGCTAATTTTTTGTTGTTGTTGTTTCTCAGTAGTGACAAGGTCTCATTATGTTGTCCAGGCTGGTCTTAGTCTTGAACTCCTGGGCTCAAGAGATCCTCCTACCTCAGACACTAAAAGTACTGGGATTACAGACATGAGCCATCTAACCGAGCCCATATTTTTTTCATGTACTCTGAATTTCCTGTTGACCTGATTTTCTTACTGCCTTACCATTCTCTACTTATTAGGTCACTGGCATATGTGTATCTTCATGGGAGAGCGGGGGTCCCTAGACAATATGAGGTGTCACTGAATCACAACTTAAAAGTTGAATGAAACAAAAGTTTAGAAAGCTAACTTTTGTCAGCAGAGAAAAAAATTTAAAAAATGTTAAGTCTTTCTTTACATATTAAGAGCAATGTGCGGAGACTGAACACAGAGTTTCACTGTAAAGCAGAGTAGAAAAAACTTAGCTTACATTTAAAGGAAAGTTTCAATGAGACAGAAAGGAGTAGAAAGTTTCCCACCACTGAAAGAGAGAGGGAGAAAGAGAAACTGAGGGGCAGGAGGTCAGATATGAGTGAACTGGTTCCTTCACGTAGATAGACAAAATCTTTAGAAAGATAATTTTAGATGATCACTTAAGATGATTATTTTTGAGCAATGAGCTTCATAATTGCCTGCTCCTCATTGATAGAATGAATATTTTGGTAGCTGTGCATCTTACCTCACACAGTCCATAGTGATCAGAGAAACTGAACTCACCTTTAGTTACTGGAGTGGGGCTTAGTCTCAGCAAAAATTATGGTAATCCCAATCCCCTTGATGGCAATTGGTTCAGAAACCCAGGCTTTAGTCAATCAGCACATGATATTCCTCTGTCCATTCTTACTTGTTCTGAGATGACCCAATCAAGATGAAGGAAAAGTTTTAAATATAAGGTTACAGAGAAGTTTTCTTTTTTTCTTTCCCATTGGTGATGGAGGAAGTAGGCTCTCCATACAGTAGTTAGTCCCCCCATCTCCATGGTTTTATTTTGATTTCTGCATCTTGGTTACCTATGGTCAACCACAGTCTGAAACTATTCCATGGACATTTTCAGAAATAAACAATTCACAAGTTTTAAATTGTGTACCATATCCACATTGTACATGCTACCACGCATTAGTCATTTAACCCTCTCGGTTACCAGATTGACTGTTGTTGTATTATAGTGCATGTCTTCAACTAACCCATATTTTACTTATGGTTGTTAATCTTTGTGGTACCTAATTTATAAATTAAACTTTATCATAGTATACATGGATAGGAAAAAAGATAGTATATATAGCATTTGGTACTATCAGCAGTTTTAGGCATCCACTAGGGGTCTTGGAACAATTCCCTCTCAGATAAGGGGGTATTACTGTACCATTTACAGCCAACTTCTGGCTATGCAGAGAAGTCAACTTTGGAATGAAGTCAACAGTGTGGATTTCATAGTGAAGAGGTGGAAATAACCCATGTCCCAGCTGCCACTGCTGAGCCCTTGAATCAACCAAACCTAATGCTAGACTTTTCATTTTGTGCTATAATGGTGTTCTTTCTTGTTTAATCCAGTTTGAGTCAGGGTTTCTGTTATTTAGAGCCAAAAGCATCCAAGATGATACAGTGGGAGAAATAACCAGTTTTGGAGGAATGCCAGAACAAGGAAAATTATTCCTCACTTTTACCAGCAGATCTTAGGAACATTTAAAGACCATAAGATGAGTCCTATGCCAATAGGGAGATGTCAAAAAAGAAAAGAAATGAACACATGATAGCGTTAAATAGCAAGAAAGCTTATTACACCTGCCTTAGCCTGAGAATGCTTTACAGAGAATTCGCTTTCTTGCATGCCCCGGGAAACTGACTTGTAACCCCACCAAGGGACTCTCAGTAAAGAATGTGGTGATTTTGTAGAAGCGGCCTGCAGCGTGGGTCACTCAGGGTCACGATTCAATGGGAATCATTGCCATGTCCCAGAGTAGGAATTTCAACACCAAGACCACAAAAGAAAGACAATTCAGCAAGGACAGACTGTAAATTACACAAGACCCATCAGCAATAGATGCAGCAAAATTAGAATTTTCCCTGATAGAGTATATCTGAACTTGAGGTCATTGGGAGCCAGCAGAGAACAATATGTAGGTAGGAACAGAAACTTCTGCCTGTTCCCAAACACTGTGTTAGAAGGAAAGATCAGCTTGTGAGATCCACTGAGAAGGAAGAGATAACAATTCTTATAGAGCATTTGAATAAGAAATGATTAATAATTTGCCTAAATGAGACTGAGTTAATCTGAAAGAGATGATGTTAAACTGGTTGTGATGGATTGCACCATTTGTCCTAATTCTTTGCCCAACCCTGTATTCATGTATCATTTTGTCAAGTGACCTCATAATTCCTCTTTCTATGAGGTAGCGTCTGGGGCAGAGTCTATTTCCACAATCCTTGGAGCTGGGGTTGGTCACATGACTTGCTTGAGTGAATGATGCAAACTGTAGTTTTATTTAGTTATCATCTGTCTCTCCCTTCCCACTTAAGGACATGTTAGCTATGGGTACAGGGTAGAGACATATAAGAGGCAGATTAAGACACTTAACCAACCCAAATGTGGCCTGCACAGTCCACATGGCACCCAAGTCCACCCCATGATAATATGGGTATGCGCCGGTGTAGACATTTTTATCTGGTGGAGATTTGGATTCTTCCCAAGACTGAAAGTTGCTGGTCTCACAGAGCATTGCTATCCAGACCACTGGGGGTAGCACTGAATTTGGCCCAAGGACCGCTTCTTTCTGGCTGAGAATATTATTGCTTCTGTCCTTGCAACAGGGATTTCACAGAGATGATCTTCTTCTAAGGTTCATATCCAATCCCACTCAAGATTTTGATGTTAAAACAAAACATTTTTTTTTCCTGTGGAATGCTTCATTTTACTTTTCTAATGCAAGAGTAACAGCTAACTGAATGCTATGATTTCCCAGCAGTCTTAAAAGGCAAACTGGAGGACTGGGAGCCCAGGAGCTACCAAGCTGGAGGCTTCCTTGAATTATGCACTTAGCTGACCAATATATTTCAGACAAGAACTCAAACAAAGTCTAGGCTGACAACCTTGCTCCTTCTCAAAGCAAAGATGGCCTAGGAAACTAGTGAGGACAAAGACCAAAGAAGGAAGAAGGCCTGCCTTCTGGCACACAGGTGGCAAATGCTAAATGGCTTTTTTACATCATTAATAACATTAATAATATTGGTAGATAACAAGCATCATAAAATCTCATCAAAATGATAAAAGCTGTGTTTGGCACCACAACGCCACTTGGAAACTGGCCTCTGTTTAATAGTATTTGTCTGAATCACTAAGAATATTTGCCTGTTCCAGGCTTATCACTGGGACTTGCTCTAAAAACCATCAGCATTTATTTATTTTTTCTTTCCTTTGTGAACTAAGTCTCCCTGCATTATTAGTACACAGAGGACTTCTGAGATGAAATGAAGCTTGGTTGATTTACTGTATCTCCTGCTGCCACAGCGTGTGCTGGAAATAAGACTTTGTGCCCAGGAATAGTGGAAAGGGGCACCTGTTCCATGTCCTGCTTCTGCCTCCCAGCCAAGGATCCCTGTGGATACCTTCCAGACAGTTAACTTAACTGGTTTCCTTGGATGGGCCAACAGCACAAGCTCTGGGCTCTGGCAGTTCCCAAGATAGGACCTATTTACCACATACCTTGTTTTGCTGACTGCAAAACTCTTGTTAGAACAAGCTTATTTCTTCCCTAAACACTGAAGTCATCTTTCTAGTTGAAGCCTGCATATCCTTCGTGGAAACACAGGGATCCTACATTTAGTTTCTTTCAACTTGCTAAACTGCTCAGTGTAAGTTATTGAGACTTTATCTTTCAACACAAATGGGCAGAATGGAAATAGCAACCATAAAGCAGCCAATTGGTTAATAGGCATTGAGTTGGGGAATAATCTTTCTCTCTGCAGTAGAAACACGCATGAAAAATAGTTATGTGCTATATGTAAGTAAAAAGTAATGACCAAAAAATATGAGTCACAATGGAGTACAATATATGTATAAGCAATAATAGAGGAATACAAAATTAACAAAAGAGTCCAATCTTCAAGACAGTCCAAAGATCCCACCATTAGCCACTCTACCCCTTGCATGTTTAGATAAATAATGGGAAACTGCTGTGGAACTAATGGATGCCATTGCAAAAATCTGCTACTATAAGCAATTTTAGAAGTTCCTTGAGGTTGAAGAAATTAAACAATATGCTTGATCTGGTCTTTGGATTACAGATTTTTCCTTTCAGATCTAGACCCAGCCCAACTTGTTGTTTGCTGATGCAACCCAAATATGATAGGACCCTCTTGTGGACCAGTTTTTGCCTGGACAAGATAGCAGTGTTGTTTCTGGTGCCTAGAAGATGAATGTAAATCTTTACTGTAAGTTTTCTCAAAGATGTAGTGTAGGGGCTTCTCACAGTGAGTTGCTCAGAAAACATTCACAACATCCTCTCTAGGTGTCTCTTTACAAAATTTTTCAGTGAGGACAACTGCTAGATTTTCTCTCTCTTTTTCCAAACCTTCCTTTCACCAGCACGTGGCCTCCCATTTCTTCATTCCCTACTCTGCAATATTTCTGCCCATCATGCTTATAACATGGGAACTGCCTCACCCCTTACACTTTACAGTATTGTTCTTCTGTTCTTTACGCTATTGTTCTTCTGAGAATCATCCTCCTTCCCACTCCAACTTTAAATGAAATTCCAGTAAATAAAATTCTTCACTATGGTTAAAGACAGAACTCCCCACTCCTTAAGTGTGGACTACAATTAGCATCTTGATTCCAAAGAATACAGGATGGAAAGGGAGAGAGAAGCAACTTTACAGTGAAGAAGTTGGCAAACACCACATTGGCCAGATGGTCGAGGTTAACGTCATTGGTGATAAGTCATGTTGATGATATGCACACTTGATATCACGTGTTTAAAATGCTATTTTGCCTCTGTGGTCTTTTCTCTGTGGGAAAACAATAACTCAAGTGTAACCATGAAAAGAAAAATTTAGAAAAATCGAATTGAAAGGCATTTCACCAAATGCCTGACTAGCTCTCCTCAAAGCTATTGTGGTTACCCCAAAAAACGAGAATCTGAAAAAATGCCACAGCCCAGAGGAGTTAGGGAGATATGACAAACAAATATGATGTGGTATCCCAATTAGGATGCTGAAACAGAAAATGTCATTAGGGAAAATCAATGAAACCGGAATAAAGTATGGAGTTGACTTTTTTCTTTTTTCTTAAGGAAAGGATAATTGATGTTTTGATTTGGACCAAGTATTTAGAGAAGGCACAAACTCTGGTTGTCCTTCCAGGGGACATAATGATTCTTAATTAAATTTGCTCCAGATAAGTACCCAGTTTGCATGTGGTTTAGGCCTGCCAAAGTGTTACATTAAAACCAACTAAGTTAGTGGCTGATAGTAATAAAATAAAAAATAGATCAAACTTCACTTCTGTATCTGGAAGAAAAATAAGAGATCCAATTCATAACAGTACAATATTTTAAAACACTCTTTCTTCTCTCTAGTTTTCATGTAGCCTGTAGTTTTACTAATTCTACAAATCCCTTCCTTTCTATTATGCACCCCAGCTTTTTCTGCTGCCCCATCTTATGTGGTTCTCATGTCTCATTCTCTTACTTTTTTCCTCCTGGTTCTTCTAAACTTTATCGACACATTATTCAGAGTCAACCACCACAAAAGCCTGGGACCTTACCCAGCAAAGGTAGGGGAGAACACACCAAGTTGAGTGGTCAAACAGAGCATTCTCATTCACAAGGAGAAGAGAAGGGGATGAGGGGAGACTGAGAACCTGTAGGTTAATATGGATTGCCCCATCACAAATACAAACAATTGACTTTGATAGACAAATTAGCCTTCAGGGAACCATAATAGCCACTGTGGGTAAAAAGTGCATCCAGAGGAGGAATCATACAGTCTTGGTTCAAGTCCCAGTGACACCACTTAAATGATAAACTCTATGTTCTGTACAGATAAGATCTATGCCTGCCCTGCTTTCTGTTGCGACTCCAATGCCCAGTCCTGGGAAAGAATTCCTATATATTTGATGGGTGAAGAAGAGTATCAGTTTCTTTCATTGTTAGGTAGCAAATTTAGGCAATTTCTGCCTAACTACTTCGCAGAGATTTTGTGATAATGGACATGACCTACATCGTATGGGAAATAACTTGGAAAAAGGAGATATAGTGGACAAAACATCAGTGTGGACAGAGTATCAGTGTGAAAGGCAGCATAATACTATATAATTTATTTAATCAGATGGGGACTTGGGTAAGCTTAGTGCCTGTAGTTTCTCATCTGTTAAATGGGGAGGATTGGGCTAAATGATCTCTGAGCTCTTACTGGTGCTCTGCAATGTGACTTTGCAGCTCCTTCCATCAAGAAGTGGGATTGTGGCCAGGCATGGTGGCTCATACCTGTAATCCCAGCACTTTGGGAGGCCGAGGCGGGTGGATAACCTGAGGTCAGGAGTTTGAGACCAGCCTGGACAACATGGTGAAACCCCGCCTCTACTAAAAATATAAAAATTAGCTGGGTGTGGTGGCACACAACTGTGGTTCCAGCTACCAAGGAGGCTGAGGCAGGCGAATTGCTTGAACCCTGGAGGTGGAGGTTGCAGTGAGCTGAGATTGCACCACTGCATTCCAGCCTGGGTGACAGAGTGAGACTCTGTCTCAAAAAAAAAAAAAAAAAAGAAAAGAAAAGAAAAGAAAAGAAAAAAAGAAGTGAGGTTGTAACACACTTTGACAAATAGAATGTGGCAGGATGACAGTGAGCAAGTTCTGAGCCCAAATCTCAAGAGACCTTGTGCAATTTTGCTCTCACTCTTGGAACCCTGCCTCTCCCTTGTAAATAAGCCCAGGCTAGGCTCTGAAGGATGATAGATATGTGGGCTGGTCGCTCCCATTGCCCCAGGCAATAGCCAGCCAAGTTCAGACACAGAGCCACTTAGCTGACCAGAAGTCAATTGCAGATGCATGAGTGATCCCAGGTGAGCTCAGAAAAACTATCCTAGTCTACAGAAAGACAAGCCAAACACATCATTTTTTAAGTTACCAAATTTAGGGGTAGCTTGTTACATAGCAATTGTTCACTGAAAAACTTCCAAATCTAAAATGTAGCCAGTCAATTACTTTGGCTTCACTTGCACTTTCAGACAGTGGGCACATTTTCCAAGGAATCTCCCGTGATTAAGAAAGGAATCTGAAACATCCAATGCATTGTCTTGATGGTCTGTTGTGTGCTTCTGTGTACTTCCTATACATCATTGCTATATTGGCTATTATAAAAGCTCTTATAGTTATGGTTAAAACCTAGTCCTGGAACCTCTTTACTTCTTAAGATCTTTCATATTTAGCAAAGGCTAAGCTACCAATGACTTTTGATACTAATTGAAAAAAAAAAAAAAAAAACCAATGTAGTAGAACATTGCTGTCTTCAGTTTCCTCACCCTTCTCCACTGAGAGCCACTGTCCCTGAAGATGGACAGCACCCACTTGTCTTTAGATGTCTGGAATCTTTCACCAGGAATGTTGAAGCTTGCTTGTTTGCTGTCATATTAGATTAGAACTCGATTCTCTGCATTTTAAAGCAACAGATTAACTCTGCTATGATGTGGCATATCATAGAAAACTCAGTTCAAGTTTCTTGGGTGAAAAGGGGGAATTAATATCTGTTACCGTAAGTATCTGACTTCAGGAATGGTTTTAATTAGGTTTCAGTCTTTTTCGCTCCATGAATAATCTCTTTTCCTCTGTGTTGCCTTAGTTTACATGCAGACTTTCTCTATGTGGTAACAAAATGGCTCCTGGGAGCTCAAGGCTCCCATGTTTTATCCTAAATAACTGCAGCAGAAACAGATCTTTCCGTTCCCAATAGTTTCAGCCAGTCTTGAGAGACTGATTTTCATTGGACTTCCTTGTATCACATCTTCTGCCTGAACCGATTACTTTTTTCAGGGAAATAGAAAAATGCAAAGGGGCCAAACTGGTAGCCTGCTATTCCCCCGAAAAAAAGTAAAATGGAAGGTGATGATGGGATTAGTGTAACTCAATCAACTGGATCAAGAGAGAGTGGGGTTTCCAAAGGAACCTCAGATGCTGTTAGTAGAAGGGAGAACAGATGCTGACCAGCAAACTAGCAGTTCCCACTGAAGCAGAGGTTTTCGGTCTTACTGTCGTTATAGTCACCTGGGGGAGCTTTTAGAAAACACCTCTAGAAGTATGGTCTGAGGTATGGCCTAGGGGTCAGTGTTACTTTAAATTCTCCAAGTGCTTCTAGTGAATAGCCAAACAAGAGAATTGCTGTGTTAGAGATATTAATAGGTAATTAAGCCTTACCCTAGGGATACCTTGAAGTGCTATGGTTTTGTTAGTTTAGGTTTTACGTTAGTTTGAAGGAGTGCATCTCTCAGGGTAGAGTTTCCAACTCTACAGGAGGCCAAGAGTCAGTGTGGTGCAGCAGATCTGGGAATAGTTTGGGGTGGGTAGGTGGGAAGCTCTAATTGCCCCCCAATCTGAAATACATTAGCAACCTCCTTCTGTGTACACAGCTGCCAGTCCTGATGGCAACTTTTGAAATTAAAATTTGAGAAATCTTTTGTTCCAGAAAGCCAAAGAATACACTCTGATGCCCCCAATTACAGAAGGAGAAGTACAGAAGATTAGATACCTGGTCAGAGGCCACTTCTTCCAGGGTTAAATGTATAGACCCTTGGGGGTCCCTGGTATTATTCAGCCTGTTGAGCCCAGCTCTGGCTCCCTGATATCCTATCAGTGTGGGGTGGAACAGCCATTGCTATCTCTGCTACTGCAGTGTTTTCTCCCAGCTGGCTGGAGGACTGGGTTCCCCTCATCTCTCCAGTGAGGAAAAGTTCTGACCAATCATAAGAAGCCAACTGGAGACTGCAAATGTGGGGATGAGATGGCAAAATCTGTTTTTGGAGCGGCAGGAGACACACCTCTCCGTGTGCAGAGATGCCCCAGAAACTTGTCAGGCGGACGTTGGCAGCTGCTGAACGTCCAGGGGTGCGTGGGGGTTTCGGAGGCTGTCTGGGTCTCCACACACGGAATTCCATGTCTTACCGAGGTCGAGGCCCTGGGAAAAACACTCCGTGTTGCTTCTCTCACAATTTTAATTTCCGAGAAACCGGAAGAAGAGAATGCTCAGGGAAAGGCAGTGGATGCAGGAGGCAAAGTAATGGATTGAAAATCCCAAACCCAAAGCCTTGATTCCTGTCTGCGTTCCTGCCTGAACCTCAGTTTTCTCATCTGTAAAATGGGATATTAGATACTGTCTGAGAGTCCTCCAGGCTCTGTAGGTTCTGAGGCTATGATGAGGCGGCAGGAGCCACTAACCTGCTTTGCTTTGGGGGCAACTCGTGGTTTACAGCCGATGGATTGATTATGACCCTTCTCATTTTTAAGAGCAAAAGACACCTCCTGTCCTCCTTGTCATTTTCTTCCCTCCTGTCCACCATCACTGTCATGGCAGGAGTGTGAACTTTGGGTTAATGTCCAAAGTGTGTGAAGGGCAGGCCAGCCAAGTCTCATCTCTGTACGGTTTTACTTCCTACATCACACAGGGAGCTGTTTTGTACTTCTGCAGTTATGAAAGCTCGTTACCTTCCATTTTTGTTTGTCTCCCGTCCTCTGAATTCCTCCCCCTCTCCTCTCCAGTCCCGACCCCCCTTCCTTCGCTGCCGTTTACTGATCACCCCAGTTGTGATGACGCGCCAGGCATTGTGCCAAAGGCGAGGGCCCGAATTTTTCAGGGGGTGGATTAGAAGGCTCTGCCCTAAGCGGGTCTATCTTCTAACAGAGCAGATGTAGAAATAAACAAAGAGTGACAATGCAGTCACAGCACAGCGCCCCGAGGGCTCCCGCGGAAATGAGCACAGGCTGTTTGGAAAGCCCACGGGAGGCTCCTTGACCCAGGGGATGCCTTGCTGGCGCCCCTCGGCTCGGTGGCAGATTGCAGGGGGCGCGGGGGAGGCGTCGTCGCCAGCCCTCCCAGTGCCGCAGTGAGTCAGGAACCCCGCCTCCCAGCCTGCACCCGCGAACAAATCACAGCCACCCAACTCACTGCGGCACCGGACAGATTCCCTCCCGCCCACACCCTCACTGCGGCCCCGCCCGCTCTCCAGGGCGCCCCCCCCGCACTACCCCACCCCGCGCCTTCTGCTCTTCTCTGGGCTCTGGCGCCCCGACCTTCCGCCTGGCCCGCAGCAGCCCTAGGGGTAGGGGTAGCCGGCCCAGCTGTAGGGAGGCGATAGCCCCACTCCGGTGTTCCTTTGCATCAGGAACCTTGCTGGGGAAAGGGGAGAAACAGAAACAGTGAAATGACTCAGGATTTTTGAAGGGCTGGAACACAGTGGCGCAGAGGCCTCACTTCAGAAGAGGTGGGAGGCAAGATGCTTTGCCAATCTCTCTGTCTCAAACACAGGGCCCCTGCCCAAGCTCTGAGCTTGAATTTCTGAAGGAGAGTAAAAATGCAGATATAATTTACAGCTCTAAAAATAAACGGATGTATTTGGATGAATTCACACCAAGCAGGTGACCTAGATAAAGGAAGTAAGATCTCAGAACCTTGAGCGTCCACAAAATAATCTCTGCTGGACAGAGATCGAGTTCTCTCAGTGGGCTGCCTTTCCAGTTGACCTTTAGGGAAGAAAGGATGGAAATGAAAAGTAGTGACTAGGGTCATTTCAGTCTCAAACCACCCAAAGGTACATCGCAGGAAAGCCACTCTGAGATGTATCCCGCTGGTTTGAGACTCCCTGGCTATGGGGGTCAGCAGGTTCTGCAGGAGCTCATGCTGTAGCTGGGATTGACTTTGTACCTCCCCGGTCATTAGCCATGGGCTAATGGAGGGGAAAGGTGCTGCCTTGGCCTCTGGGATCAAAGATTTAGCTCAGGCCCAGATGGGCTTCAACCAAGATGGGCAGTGATTTATTCAGTAAAACATGACTGGGAGTCTTCCTTTCTCTGGTCCATACCAGTTTGCTATCAGATGAGGAAATGGCTGTCCGTCCTTCATACAGCAGCCAAGGTCACACTCAGGGAACCTAAGTCAGTTCATACCCTCATCTTCTGAGATTCCTCCACTGTCTTCCCATCCAAACTCATTACCAAAGCTAAAAGACCCTCCAGGATTGGGCCACTGTTATCACTCACCTCCTTGCCTTCCGTTCTCCCCGTTGCTCCCTCTGCTCCAGCCCTACCGGCCTTCTCCCTGGTCCTTGAAGATAGCAGCGGCACCCCAACCTCATGGCCTTCCTGCCGTCCCCTCCACCTGGAACTGTCTTCCCTCAGATATTTATTTTATTTCACTGCTCAAAAGACCATCCTATCCAAAATAGCATCTTTTTCACAGCACTTTTGTTGTCTATTGCTTTCATGTCCTTATTATGTATTTATTTATTGGTTTATCATATATCTTCTCTAGAAGGTAAGTTCCCTTAGAGCAAGGACTTTGCCTTGTGAACTGCTCTATTCCCAGTGTCTGATACATTGTGGGTGTTCAATAAATACCTGTAAAAAGAATGAGGTTGGAATAGGCTGCATAATTTGCTTAACTTCATGCAGTCAGTTAGCGGCACAGCCAGGAACCAAACCCTCATTTCCTCCTCCTGGTCTAGAACTTTTCAAGAACCTCACCCTCAAGCTGGTTATATGGAAATGATATTGAAATGGAATCAGATTGGACAATGGCCACTGGACAGGCTGGACACCTTTTAAGCAAGATGCAGTTTTATAGGGTTCTCTAATCTCTCTAAAAGCTCAAATGCTCCTTACTTTGGAATGTGAATATTCATAAAATTGATAAGTTCCAATAGATGTTCAGAGGTTCACAAGGCAGTACCAACCCTCTGGTCTTTCTTGACATTTCTTCTTTAGTTACCTTTGAGGACTTGGCTGGAAGTCAAAGTTTATGGAATTGAGGGCCTTTGTAATGCAGTTCATCCTACCCATTAAGGCTGAAGCTATTTTTGGAAGAGTGAATCCTGCCAACTGAACCCAAAATTATAAAATCATAAAATCTGTATCAATGTGTTGGAGTGTGGCTGATGATCATCTGGGCAAAGATGAGCATTCTAAGAGGTTCAGTCCTCTTGAGGCTGTTTTTTGAGCTAAGAAAAGTTCCTTTCCTTAGCAATGATTTATTTTCTCTTCTAAGGTTGTGTATTATAAAGAAAGTCCAAGAATTTCAGCAGTGCTAGTACTTTTTAAAATAGCATGATGCAAAGAAATAATTCGCAGAGTTAGAGACAGGAAAACTGGGTTTGTGTCTTGGTTTCTGTATATACCAACTCTGCGACCTCCTTTGTACTCTGAGTCTTCACTTGAACAGTTAGGGTCATCCTATCCAACTGAGAACACCATTGTGAGGGTCAGATGAGTTAGTGTGGAATAAAGTGCCTTGTAAGCACTATAGGATTGGATACTATAGTGCTCAGCATGATGCTATTAGAAAGAATGTATATATTCTTATAATTGAGAACCAAAGTCCACCTTTCTGAGGCTACACTCGGGGGGGGGGGATATGTACAAAATAAAGCCCACTGGGGTATAATAAAAAATAAGTTGAGAGCCAAAATGGAAAACCTGCCGGTGTCAAGAATAAAATATGAAAGAAGCACTGTGCCAACAACTAGGGAGGAAATGTGATCAGTGAACACTCTGGGAGAGTTGCGATGGCTGAATCATAGGGCTGGAACTGGTGAGAGTTGGAGGGGCCAGAGAAATGGATCTGACCAAACTGAGATGAAACACAAAGTGGAAGGAATGGAAGGATGGGTAGGGCGGGACTAGTTACTATTTTCCTCCCTTCTTTAGTTTAGTAAATATTATTGAAATGCTTACCCTCCAAGTGTTAGGCACTGTCTTCTTTCCATCATCTTCAGGAAATCGTCCCTAGATAACTGATGAATAGTCAAGTCCTTCTTTGTGTAAGTAGGTTGGTATTGGTACACTCTTCTCCCCTCACCCCAGCTTGGAGCAATTTCTTAAAGACCTAAGCAACTTAAACCTCTGAAACACCTAGAAAAGCATATAATTTTCTATAGATGGAAACCTGCCACAGGTTTCTAGGAATGCAGGAGAATTGGGTTTTCTGGGGCTTTGGAAATTAATAATTAAACAAATCCGAAGTGGTAAAATAAGACCAAACAAAACATTTAATCTTAACCTTTTATTATCAATTTATCCAACACCTGTCTGTATTTTCTACTAGCTGCCTGCCTCCATATTGCCTGTGTTTATCAATAAACTATGAGGGGATAGACATCCTGTCTTCACAGCACATCAAGCACCAGGTCACTATGTAAAGAAGCACATAAGAAATGTTGTCTAATGATAGTGTGGTTTTTCTAACTTGTTAACCACAAAATAATCTTTAAATGTTTGAAGTTTTCAACCATTTATTAAATATTGATCTGGCATCTATGATATTCTCTTTTGTTGGTATAACTTCACCTACCTTATTTTTACTACCATCTTGCTCCCTAATAATAACTTTTTGTAAATTAATGATGATGTAGATCTTGATACTGAGACTCCTGATAATTTGGGACATCAGAAGAGGTGATGATTTGCTGCCTGGAAAGAAACAGACAGTAATAATCACAAGGGGAAGACCCCATTTGCATTGAAATGGAAGTAGGAAGATGAAAGAAATGTAGCAAGTGTATTAGTCAGCTATTGCTGTATAACAAATCAGCCCCAAGCTCAACAGCTTCAAATAACAATATATGTTTTTTCTTGTTCATGTGTCAGCAGTTGGCTGCATGCTGGATGATCTAGGTTGGGCTCAGATGTGCTTGTCTCAAAGCAGTGAGTTAGGTTTAGATCTTTGCACATGTTTCTCATTTCCTTTGGTTCAGTGAGCTACTGTGGGCAGATAATAGGAGCACAAGAGGGCAAGCACAACCAAGTAAGTCCATTTCTAGTCTTTGCTTGCATCACACTTGCTAGCATTTCATAGGATGAAGCAGATCACATTTCCATTGCCTATCATGAATGGAGCAGGAGAGTGTATTCTGTCTCTAGTGTGAAGGATTGCAAAAGGTCACATGGATACAGGAAGGAGTTAAGGACTTGCATCAATAATGGATAAATAAGAATCCAGTTTCTCTATTTGGAACATTCCCAGATTGTGGAAATATATCTTATTCTACCCTTTGATGTTCTAACTCATTGGAATCTGTTAATCTATGGATTAGGCTTTTGAAGCAGCAGTTGAACTTCCCCAGTGAAGGCCCTTTTGGCTGTAGGTTCATTGGTGAATGCCAAATCAGATGCATTACTAGACAAAATCAAAGAGTCTTAGTTTCAAGTCCCAGTGGCACATTTACCATTGGTGTATTCTTGAGTGGTTGTTTAACTTCTCCAAGACTTCATTTTCTTCTCTGTAAAATGGGGTAACAATTCATGCTCTATTTTTCACATGGGGTTGTTAAAGTTTTCTGTAGACTGGAAATAACTGTACCTGTAATGTACTATTATTACGGAGCAAAGAGCTTAAAGTCTTCTGAAGGGTACTGTTTGTACTAGAAGTTTGTGGAAGTTGATCTTGACTGATTGTGCTGATTCAATGACTTGCATTATTCTTATGCCTCTTAGGCTCATTCTTGGGGCAGCCAAATTAAAGCATAAGGAATTTGAGTTGGGGGTGTGATAGAGTAGAATTTTCAATAAAGGGACATAGAGAAAGGTGGCAAAGCCAAGGAAAAATCCAACCCACTCTTTGTTCTTCTGAATACTAATTCTGCCATCCATGGATGTCCTAGGGTCTTACAGCATGGAATCTTGAAGTTAACTTCCTTTGCTGCAGTTTTGAATTATTTCTTCCTGGTTCTTCTCCAGTGGTTTCTCTAGAGGTTGGAGCATGCTATGGAGGCCAATACCAACAAACATGGAATAATGCACAGTTTTCAACAGTGTTTTGTGGTTTCATTTGCTTGGCTTTCATTTTAGTTATAAAATGCTTGATTTTCATGAATCCACCTAAAAATACATACTTATTTAACAACTTAGCAGTCTACATTATACATATTCATATCTGGAATGCCATCTGTTCTATCTCTTGGAAAGAGTTGGTTCCTCGGTATGTGCCATCCAACCTCATCCAGGAGGTATCCTGGGGAGTCCATATGGCTTCTGGCATTTTCCAGGCCATACCAGTACCTGGGCTCAGGCCCGGGAAGTGGTCTGGGATTAGAAATGAGCATGAAACCAAATGGACTAAGGTTGAATCTGGAAGATAATCGAGCTTTTCAGGCTGTTTCTCAAAGGATAAGAAAAGGCCATGGGCTATTTCTTGCAATGTCTCAGTGACAAAATTCATTATGTGGGAGGACTTCTCCCCAGTGCATCTATTTAGGTGAGGCCACTAAATACAGTGGAATAATCTTAGGGTTTTCTAAGAATAAATAACACACATCACACACAAGATAGGTTATAGGGTTGAAATATGAGCTGAAGGTAAAACAAACATGCACATCAAGCAAAAAACTTAAACCAGAATTGACAAGATAGTATGAAGAGGGCATGGAATCAAGATTCCTTAGTTCTGGCCCTGACTTTGTCACTAACTAGCTGTAAAGTCTTGAACAAAGCATTTCACTGATTTGTGCCTCAGCTTCCTCATCTGTGACAGGAATAAATTAGAGCAGATATTGTTAAAGTCCTGTCCAGCCTTGTCATCGAAGACTTTTGTGCTCTCTCTCTCTCTTTTTTTTTTTGAGACGAAGTTTCTCTCTTGTTGTTCAGTGCAAAGGTGTGATCTCAGCTCACCACAGTCTCCACCTCCCGGGATCAAGTGCTTCTCCTACCTCAGCCTCAGCTAGGATTACAGGCATGTGCCACCATGCCTGGCTAGTTTTTTGTGTTCTTAGTAGAGACAGGTTTTCTCAATGTTGGTTAGGCTGGTCTCCAACTCCCAACCTCAGGTGATCCACCCGCCTCAGCCCCCCAAAGTGCTGGGATTACAGGCATGTGCCTTCTTTATCCTTAGTGGTAAAATGAGGAAATAGGGCCATTTCATCTAGAAAGTGCTGGCTCCTCCATCCATGATTGTATTTTCTAGTAGGAGTGCAACGGGGTCAGTGCATGTCCTGTTGGCCCTGCATGTTCTTTGGTAAGGATTTTTGGTTGGAAGACAGAGAGGAAGATGAAAGAGAAGTAGACCTTTCTCCATGAGTATTGAAGTGAATGTTTTGTTTAAAATGCCCCAAATAAAAATAAAACAAAGGAATCCAGATTTTGACATTTTCATGTAAATAATAGTCAACATACCATTAGAAAGACTAGTCAGAAAGTGCATAATTTAAAAGTGCATTTTTCATTAGCCGCATACTGTTTCAAGTGAACGTTTCTGGCAAAGCCCCATGCCTGGTGATGTTTTTCTTAGCATGGAGGGTTTAGGAACCGAGAGAGAGGCTACGCAGAGGGGGAAGTGTATTCAGAGATTCAACATGTCTGTGCTGCTCATCTTTTAGGACCACTAGATTAATAACCTCATTGACTCTGACTTTCAGTGGAGTATCCAGACAGCTCACTGCCACTTCTGGAGCCTGAGGATGAATGAGCATCCTCTACACCTTGGCTTTTTCATGCTTTTTCTTCCCTTTCTCTCCTAAAACCTTCCATCTAGTCCATCACCCTCTGCTTGGCTGGCACTGACAGGAAAGAACACTTTGGCTTACTTGGCTTTGAATTCATAGCTTCTTTCTAGGCTGAGTTTATGTCAAATGGTTTGGGTATGCATCAGTCTATTTGGGGGTGGAAAGGTGGAAATCATGTAAGCCACAACTTGTAGGGTGCATTTTTAAAAATTAATTACTTTATTTTTTAGTATACTTTAAGTTCTAGGGTACAGGTGCACAACGTGCAGGTTTGTTACATAGGTATACATGTGACATGTTGGTTTGCTGCACTCACCAACACATCATTTACATTAGGTATTTCTCCTAATGCTATCCCTCCCCCAGCCCCCAACCCCTCACAGGCCCCTGTTTGTGATGTTTCCCACCCTGGGCCTATGTATTCTCATTGTTCAACTCCCACCTATGAGTGAGAACATGCAGTGTTTGATTTTCTGTCCTTGTGATAGTTTGCTGAGAATGATGGTTTCCAGCTTCATCCGTGTCCCTCCAAAGGACATGAACTCATCCTTTTTTATGGTTGCATAGGATTCCATGGTGTATATGTGCCACATTTTCTTAATCCAATCTATCATTGATGGACATTTCGGTTGTTTCCAAGTCTTTGCTATTGAGAATAGTGCCACAGTAAACATATGTGTGCATATATTTATAGTAGCATGATTTATAATCCTTGGGGTATATACCCCGTAATGGGATCACTGGGTCAAATGGTATTTCTAGTTCTAGATCCTTGAGGAATCGCCACACTGTCTTCCACAATGGTTGAACTAATTTTTACTCCCACCAACAGTGTAAAAGTGTTCCTGTTTCTCCACATCCTCTCCAGCATCTGTTGTTTCCTGACTTTTTAATGATCATCGTTCTAACTGGCATGAGATGGTACTCATTATGGTTTTGATTTGCATTTCTCTGATGACCAATGATGATGAGCATTTTTTCATATGTCTGTTGGCTGCATAAATGTCTTCTTTTGAGAAGTGTCTGTTCATATCCTTTGCCCACTTTTTGATGGCGTTGTTTATTTTTTTCTGGTAAATTTGTTTAAGTTCTTTGTAGATTCTGGATATTAACCCTTTTTCAGATGGGTAGATAGCAAACATTTTCTCCCATTCTGTAGATTGTCTGTTCACTCTGATGATAGTTTCTTTTGCTGTGCAGAAGCTCTTTAGTTTAATTAGATCCCATTTGTCTATTTTGGCTTTTGTTGCCATTACTTTTGGTGTTTTAGTCATGAAGTGTTTGCCCATGCCTATGTCCTAAATGGTATTGTCTAGGTTTTCTTTAGGATTTTTATGGTGTTAGGTTTTGCATTTAAGTCTTTAATCCATCTTGAGTTACTTTTTGTATACAGTGTAAGGAAGGGATCCAGTTTCAGCTTTCTATATGTGGCTAGCCAGCTTTCCCAGCACCATCTACTAAATAGGGAATCCTTTCCCCATTGCTTGTTTTTGTCAGATTTGTCAAAGATCTGATGGTTGTACATGTTATATATATTTGTTTTGCTACCAGCACCATGCTGTTTTGGTTACTGTAGCCTTGTAGTATAGTTTGAAGTCAGGTAACTTGATGCCTCCACCTTTGTTCTTTTTGCTTAGGATTGTCTTGGTTTTGCGGGCTCTTTTTTGGTTCCATATGAACTTTAAAGTAGTTTTTTTCCAATTCTGTGAAGAAAGTCAATGGTAGCTTGATGAGGATAGCATTGAATCTATAAATTACCTTGGGTAGTATGTCCATTTTCACAATATTGATTCTTCCTATCCATGAACATGGAATGTTCTTCCATTTGTTTGTGTCCTCTTTTATTTTGTTGAGCAGTGGTTTGTAGTTCTCCTTGAAGAGGTCCTTCACATCCCCTATAAGTTGGATTCCTAGGTATTTTATTCTCTTTGTAGTAATTGTGAATGGGAGTTCACTCATGATTTGGCTCTCTGTTTGTCTGTTATTGGTGTATAGGAATGCTTGTGATTCTTGCACATTGATATTGTATCCTGAGACTTTAGTGAAGTTGCTTATCAGCTTAAGGAGATTTTGGGCTGAGACAATGGGGTTTTCTAAATATACAAACATGTCATCTGCAAACAGGGACAATTTGACTTCTTCTTTTCCTAACTGAATACTCTTTATTTCTTTCTCTTGCCTGATTGCCCTAGCCAGAACTTCCAACACTATGTTGAATAGGAGTGGTGAGAGAGGGCATCCCTGTTTTGTGCCAGTTTTCAAAGGGAATGCTTCCAGTTTTTTGCCCATTCAGTATGATA
>NW_016804523.1:296869-305691 GCF_001698545.2 Rhinopithecus bieti
CTTCAGAGATTCAACTTCTTCCTGGTTTAGTCTTGGGAACGTGCATGTGTCCAGGAATTTATCCTTTTCTTCTAGATTTTCTAGTTTGTTTGCATAGAGGTGTTTATAGTATTCTCTGATGGTAGTTTGTATTTCTGTGGGATCGGTGGTGATATCCCCTTTATCATTTTTTATTGTGTCTATTTGATTCTTCTCTCTTTTCTTCTTTACTAGTCTTGCAGTGGTCTTGGTCTATCTATTTTGTTTTCAAAAAACCAACTCCTGGATTCATTGATTTTTTGAAGGGTTTTTTTGTGTCTCTATCTCCTTCAGTTCTGCTCTGATCTTAGTTATTTCTCGCCTTCTGCTAGCTTTTGAATTTGTTTGCTCTTGCTTCTCTAGTTCTTTTAATTGTGATGTTAGGGTGTCAATTTTAGATCTTTCCTGCTTTCTCTTGTGGGCATTTAGTGATATAAATTTCCCGTACATGCTGATTTAAATGTGTCCCAGAGATTCTGGTATGTTGTGTCTTTGTTTTCATTGGTTTCAAAGAACATCTTTATTTCTGCCTTCATTTCATTATTTACCCAGTAGTCTTTCAGGAGTAGGTTGTTCAGTTCCCATGTAGTTGTGCAGTTTTGAGTGAGTTTATTAATCCTGAGTTCTAATTTGATTGCCCTGTGGTCTGAGAGACAGTTTGTTGTGATTTCTGTTCTTTTACATCTGCTGAGGAGTGTTTTACTACCATTATGTGGTCAATTTTAGAATGAGTGTGATGTGGTGCTGAGAAGAATGTATATTCTGTCGATTTGGGGTGGAGAGTTCTGTAGATGTCTATTAGGTTCGCTTGGTCCAGAACTGAGTTCAAGTCCTGGATATCCTTGTTAACCTTCTGTCTCATTGATCTGTCTATTGACAGTGGGGTGTTAAAGTCTCCTATAATTATTGTGTGGGAGTCTAAATCTCTTTGTAGGTCTCTAAGAACTTGCTTTATGAATCTGGGTGCTCCTGTATTGGGTACATATATGTTTAGGATGGTTAACTCTTGGTGAATTGATCCCTTTACCATCATGTAGTGCCTTCTTTGTTGGTTTAAAGTCTGTTTTATCAGAGACTAGGATTGCAAACCCTGCTTTTTCCTTTTTGCTTTCCGTTTGCTTGGTAGATCTTCCCCCATCCCTTTATTTTGAGCTTATATACATCTTTGCACGTGAGATGAGTCTCCTGAATACAGCACACTGATGGGTCTTGACTCTATCTAATTTGCAGTCTGTGTCTTTTAACTGGGGCACTTAGCCCATTTACGTTTAAGGTTAATATTGTTATGTTTAAATTTGATCCTGTCATTATGATGTTAGCTGGTTATTTTGCTCATTAATTGATGCAGTTTCTTCATAGCATCGATGGTCTTTACCATTTGGCATGTTTTTGCAATGACTGGTACCGATTGTTCCATTCCATGTTTAGTCCTTCCTTCAGGAGCTCTTTTAAGTCAGGTCTGGTGTGACAAAATCTCTCAGCATTTGCTTGTCTGTACATGATTTTATTTCTCCTTCACTTATGAAGCTTAGTTTGACTGGATATGAGATTCTGGGTTGAAAATTCTTTTCTTTAAGAATGTTCAATATTGCCCCATACTCTCATCTGACTTGTAGGGTTTCTGCCGAGAGATCCGATGTTAGTCTGATGGGCTTCCCTTTGTGGGTAACCTGACCTTTCTCTCTGGCTGCCCTTAACATTTTTTCCTTCATTCCAACCTTGGTGAATCTGACAATTTGTGTCTTGAGGTTGCTCTTCTTGAGGAGTATCCTTGTGGTGTTCTCTGTATTTCCTGAATGTGAATGTTGGCTTGCCTTGCTAGGTTAGGGAAGTTCTTCTGCATAATATCCTGAAGAGTGTTTTCTAACTTGGTTTCATTCTCCCCGTCACTTTCTGGTACACCAGACAAACATGTATTTGTCCTTTTCACATAGTCCCATATTTCTTGGAGGCTTTGTTTGTTTCTTTTCACTCTTTTTCTCTAATCTTGCCTACTTGCTTTATTTCATTAATTTGGTCTTCAATCACTGATATCCTTTCTTCCACTTGATTGAATCGGCTATTGAAACTTGTGCATGTGTCATGAAGTTCTTATGCCACAGTTTTCAGCTGCATTAGGTTGTTTAAGGTCTTCTCTACACTGTTTATTTTAGTTAGTCATTTGTCTAACCCTTTTGCAAGGTTTTTAGCTTCTTTGTGATGGGTTAGACCATGCTCCTTTAGCTCAGAGAAGTTTGTTATTACCGACCTTCTGAAGCCTACTTCTGTCAACTTGTCAAACTCATTCTCCATCCAGTTTTGTTCCCTTGATGGCGAGGAGCTGCAATCCTTTGGAGGAGAAGAGGCACTCTGTTTGTTGGAATTTTCCGCTTTTCTGCTCTGGTTTCTCCCCATCTTTGTGGTTTTATCTACCTTTGGTCTTTGATGTTGGTGACCTACAGATGGGGTTTTGGTGTGGATGTCCTTTTTGTTGATGTTGATGCTATTCCTTTCTATTTGTTAGTTTTCCTTCTGACGGTAAGACCCCTCAGCTGCAGGTCTGTTGGAGTTTGCTGGAGGTCCACTCTAGACCCTGTTTACCTGGGTATCACCAGCAGATCCTGCAGAACAGCAAATATTGCTGACTGATCCTTCCTCTGGAAATTTTGTCTCAGAGAGGTACCTGCCTGTTTGAGGTGTCTGTCGACCCCTACTGGGAGGTGTTTTCCAGTCAGGCTACATGGGGGTCAGAGACCCACTTGAGGAGGCAGTCTGTCCGTTCTTGGAGCTCGAACACTGTGTTGAGAGAACCACTGCTCTCTTCAGAGCTGTCAGACAGGGACGTTTAAGTCTGCAGAAGCTGTCTGCTGTCTTTTGTTCTACTATGCCCTGCCCCCAGAGATGGAATCTGTAGAGGCAGTAGGCCTTGCTGAGCTGTGGTGGGCTCCGCTCAGTTCATGTTTCCTGGGTTCTTTGTTTACACTGTGATCTACTCAAGCCTCAGCAATAGCAGATGTCACTCCCCCCATCAAGCTGCAGCATTGCTGGTCAATCTCAGACTTCTGCACGAGCAGTGAGCAAAGCTCCATGAGCATGGGACCCACCGAGCCAGGCACAGGAGGGTATCTCCTGGTCTGCTAGTTGCTAATACTGTGAGAAAGGCACAGTATCTGGTCAGGAGTGTACCATTTCTCCCGCTACAGTCTGTCATGGCTTTCCTCAGCTAGGAAAGGGAAATTCCCCTACCTCTTGTGCTTCCTGGGTGAGGCTATGCCCCATCCTGCTTCAGCTCACCCTCCATGGGCTGTACCCACTGTCCAACCAGTCCCATTGAGATGAACCAGGTACTTCAGTTGGAAATGCAGAAATCACCCATCTTCTGCATCGATCTCACTGGGAGCTGCAGATCGGAGCTGTTCCTATTCAGCCACCTTGGAAGCAATTCCCTGTAGGGTGCATTTTAAAAGATATAAGCAGGTGTCACTTTGTATAAATTCCTTGTGGACCCAAGTACAAATGACTCAGAAGGTGATACCAACAAACCAATAGAGAAATGGGACAGAGAAAAGAAGGTAGCCAATGAAGGGTCGTTATCAAACAAACTAGGCTCAATCCCCCTGGGGAACTCTGAGAGCTCATATAGAACATGTGTCTTAGCATTACACAAAGGGAGCAAGGAAGCTGGGATATTTACTCACCAATTGCTGCCAGTCATTTATTGAGGGCTGCCTCGGTGTGGTGTTTTATCACCTGGCACTTCTGTACTATCTTGTGCTGGAGCAAAATCACTACAGTTGGCCCTCGGGAGTGGGAATTCAGGTAGGAGAGCATTATAGTGGTAAGATCTGCAGTGATGTGGGCAGGGCTCCACCTACACTTGCTCCAAATAGACACATCCAGGAGACCACTTGTAACAAACACATCTATGTAGCTGAAAGTATTGGAATTCCCAACTCAGACTTAAATAATAAGAGAGCCATAAGGATTCAAACTGAAATGTTCAAAGATTGATTTGGCTTTAGGTAAAATTTGATCTAGGCTCTTAAATGTTTTGACCAGGTGTGGGTTTCTTTTCTCTAATTCTTTCCACCACTTGCTATATGTTGGCTCCATCATGGGTAGCGTCTACTTTCATGGTTGCAAAATAGCTAACGGTGGTTCCTTGGGGCTATATTTTCTAGGTTCAACATTCAGCCAAGAGGAAAACTTCTGTTTTTTAAACAGCTTAAATAAATCCTGAAATTAATTCTTTTGGGGCATGACTGGCCTTATTAGGGTTCACCTTTAACCCAATTACTATAGCCAGAGGGCTTCCGTCTTTCAAAACTCACTTTGCTGGGGGAGAGGGCGGCCTGTAACTCAAAATACATGCTTCAGAAATTTGAAATCTGTAATGACAAGACTATGAAGTAACTAACACTGGGGCCCTTAAATCTAGTAGCAGCACAAGTATTTGATAACCTTAAGCAAAGGAGCTAAATCAGTGATATTATTTCAGTCCTCTGATGTCAGAATCCAGCTGAACATCCAGGGAGGACAGAAAGAGATTAGTGGTGGATTGGTAAGGGAAGGAGGTAAAGGAAGAAAAATTGATGGTGAAAAGTTTGGGTACCAACAGCCCCTCCAGGGAGCTGAATTCAGACTGTATCTTTGACAACATTAATGCTGGGTAATATTTATTTAGCTGAGCCTAATAAGCAGTGTAAAGAGTCTCATCTCTCAAATTGGCACAGCAAGGTGCCATAGCAGCCAGGCTGCTGATAATTAACAGTGAAATGCCTGGCGTGCTTTCTCCCTGCAACATCCGAAGGGATGCATAGGACTGCTGGGTGAATTCATTTTCCCCTCACTGGCTGGGATAAGGATAGAGCTTGCTGCAGAAAATTACTGGAAAGGCAGCCAGACAGGAGCAGAACAAAATGGCTCTTGTGAGGATGCAGGCGGAGGAGGGCAACTCATCTCTTACCTGTGGAAGGTCACATACCCACCACATATTGCACTTTCAGTCCCCATAGGTGTAGTCCAAGGCAGGTGAAGGGAAGTTATGTTGTTTATAACTCACAAGTGCCACATTTGAAATAGTAGTTGCAGAATCATAGAATGTTAGAACTCAGATGAACGTTGAAGATTGTGTTATTTATCCATCTTGGCTGATGAAGAAACAGAGACCTACAACACAGAGATGTGTGGCTTGTCTAGCCCTGTGGTGAGTTTGTTGTAGAGTTGACACAAGAGCCCAGCAGTCTTATTTGCAAGTAGAGTGTTAATAATAACAATAATGTCTATGATCTAAATTCTTGAGATTCAACATGGACATAGACCCTGTTCCTCTTTTATAGCTGAATCATTTGGTGAAGTTCATATAGTAAGTCAGTAGAAGATGAAAAACCACAACCTTGGTCAGTACTGTCCACAAATAATTCTGGAAGCCTCTCAAATTAACTGATAATATGATGATGGAAATGACAGATAATAATTATTTAGCTCCCAAAATACATGAGGCACTGTGTTAAATAATTTACAAGCATTATTATTTTTTATTTTAATCCTCATAATAACTCTTTGAGAGTTCTCAAAGAACTAACAGTTTAACTACCACTTAACCAAGCAATCCCATTACCGGGTATATACCCCAAAGAAAATAAATCATTCTACCAAAAAAAAGTGGACCTGTATATTTATTGCAGCACTATTCACAGTAGCAAAGACAGAATCCATCTGGGTGTCCATCAATGACGGATTGGATAAAGAAACTGTGGTACATATATATGATGGAATACTATGCTGCCACAAAAAAGAATAAAATCATGGCTTTGGTAGTGACGTGGATGCAGCTAGTGACCATTGCCCTAAGTGAATTAATGCAGAAATGGAAAACCAAATCCCACATGTTTTCACTTGTAAGTGAGAGCTAAACTTTCGGTACACATGGGCATAAAGATGGGAAGTGTTCCCAACAGACACTGGAGAATACAAGAGGGGAAATGTAGGAAGTGGGCAAGGGTTGAAAAACTACATATCAGTTACTATGCTCACTACCTGGGTGACTGGTTCAATTGTACTCCAAACCTCAATGTCACACAATATACCTTTGTAACAAACCTGCTTGTGTTCTCCCTGAATCTAAAATAAAAGTAAAAAAAATAATAATAATAACTCCTTTCTGTGGGCACTAATCCCATTGTATGGTGGAGGAAATTGAGGTTTATAAAGTTTATGAACTTGCTCAAGATCACACAATTAGTAAACTAGTGGAGCCAGGATGTGATCTTGGGTGTTCTCATTTAAGAGCTTGTACCTGTAATCATTATCAACCTTAACTTTTTCTACTTAGCCCTGCCACTGTTTCAATGACTTGTAGTGCATTCTGCTTCTCCAATAAGAAATTCTATATCCTGAGAAATCTGGTATAATTTATTTTACCCCTAACAAAAAAATTATAAATATATGATACTTTGTAGAATTGCTGTTAAAGATTTTGGAGATTTGGTGTTTTTCCAAAAGGATTGCATATGAAACACATTTACATATCAAAAGACAGTTTTCCTAAATGTCAGTTCAAAATATAGATTTATTAGGATTTAGAAATAAAATTATTTTCTTTTATTGCTGATGCTTCTACTGAAGAGTGTGCAAGTTACATCCCTGAATTAGAGCATCGTGGGAGAAGCTGACCCCGCCCAAAGTATTCCTTCCAAGTAGCCTTTCTTCCTTCCCATTTCCCCACCCCTGATCCGCCTGACTTCCAATTCTCCTTCCCCAGTTTCTCCAGATGGCAGGCATCTTTCAGCCTCCTGGCTCCTGCAACTTTTTCCTACTAAATTAGAGCCAATTCCTCTAATCCAACTACCTCCTCTTCAAATGGGTATGCACAGCTTCTACAAGGATGAGGCCATCTGACTCCACTGCCTGTTGTCTTCCCTAGCCAGCGTCCTTATTTAACTTCAGTTTTTCTCCAATTGGTCCCCATGGTGAGATGACCATTGGCTTGACTTGGATCAAGTTTCCCTGTTGTTCATTATCTGATCTTAATTTTTATTTTTCTGAACTTTACTATTAGTATCCCACTCTTCCCTCCTTTGGGGCTGTTTCTACTGCCACTATAATAGCATTATCATAACTTAGGGCAGCTGGGTCATCTCTGATATTTTAAATGTCAAGCTATTTTGGCAATTATATCACCAGAGAGCTGGCTCAAGTATGACCAAAGAATTGACTGTTCATCTATAGGGGTGTGGGAGGAACTGCTTAGCAGTAAAGAGCAACCCACCACAAAAGAATGGGTTATTGAGGCAGAGGTGGGAATCACATGGAACATACCCGAGTATGGTTTCTACTTTTCTCTTTTTCTATCAGTTCTTAGCTCATTAGGACCTGAATTTGCCTATCTTTCCTGTTTGTAAGCAATTACTGTCTTGTGTGCTGTATTCCAAGCTTTTCATACAGTAATAAAAAATTGTCCTCCATCTTCTAGAAATTTTCAGTCTACCTGAATGTTTATCATATGTATAATTGAACATTTCCCTAAAGCATAAAGATTCAATCAATGGGTTTTACTGCTCCCTGAGATAATTACCTTTAAAAAGACAAATGCTTTTTCTGCTAGATCTCTTTATCTTCCCTGTGGGTTCCTCTTATTTTATTTCTATATCAATGTTCATCTTTTAACTTATTATTTTATCTTGTTTTTAAATTTCTCTTGTGTTGAGCCTTGATGAAACCCATAGGTTCTCTCTCTGCAATAAAATGCCCAAATATCACACACTTACAAATACATGTACAATTTTGGCCACAATTTCAAAGTGTTCACAGACACACCCATTCCTCACACTGCTGTCAGTCTAATTGTCTATGAGATGAGTGAGGCCATTTTACTTTTCAAATCTTTGTCTTCTTTAGAATAAAGTCCAAAGCTTTCCATGACCATTGCATAAATTACTCTTCCCTTCCATTTGTCTTCTGTTCTACCAACATTTTGTGCATTCTTATCTCCTTGTGCCTTTGCTTATGTTGTTCACTTGACCTAGAATGCCTTCCTCTCTTTCTGTATATTGAAGAATTATATGCATCCTTCCTACTCCCACTAATGACACCTTCTGTGAATCCCTCTATAATCCCAACCATTAAAGAAGGCACAAACACTATCAGGATTCATCTCCTCTTTCTTGCCTTCCAACTCCCTGAAACTTTTATCTTTTGACACTACTTAGGACCACATAAATCTGAAGACTAAGCAGAACCTTAAATATCATTTGGAAAACCTTTTTTGAGTTTGCCTCATATTATTCACTCACTTATAAATAATAATAAAATTTAAAAACCTTTAGTGTGCAACTACTATGTGCCAGGCACTGATCTGAGCCCTGGGATGTAGCCGTGGACAAAGCATTGCCTTTGGTCTCCTAGAAGTTCTTCATATTGGGAGAAGAAAGACTGGAAATACATTTTAGAAAAGATGTACAGCAAAAGATACTTTCGAATATGGAGTATTTGGAAGAATATTACTTTGAGAAATGAAGTAGAGGATGACTGAGGTGGGGGAAGAGGAAATTTTTTTTAACTGGGAAGTCAAGAAAATCATCTCTGACATTTAAGTTGAGGTCTGAATGGTGAGAAGGAGCGAGCCAAGTAAAGAAGTAAAGGTGGGAGAAGAGACTGTGTGGCAGAGGATATAGCAAGTACAAGGGCCCTGAGGTGGGAGCCTTTTTCTTTCTTTCTTTCTTTCTTTCTTTCTTTCTTTCCTTTCTTCTTTCTTTCTTTCTTTCTTTCTTTCTTTCTTTCTTTCTTTCTTTCTTTCTTTCCTTCCTTCCTTCCTTCCTTCCTTC
>NW_016804523.1:306922-308598 GCF_001698545.2 Rhinopithecus bieti
CCTTCCTTCCTTCCTTCCTTCCTTCCTTTCTTTCTTCTTTCTTTTTGATGGAGTCTCGCTCTGTTGCCAGGCTGGAGTGCGGTGGCATGATCTCGGCTGCAACCTCCAGCTCCCTGGTTCAAGCAATTCTTCTGTCTCAGCCTCCTGAGTATGGGATTACAGGTGCATGCCACCATGCCCAGCTAAATTTTTTTATTTTTAGTAGAGATGGGATATCACCATGTTGGCCAGGATGGTCTTAATCTCCTGATCTTGTGATCTGCCCCCCTCAGCCTCCCAAAGTGCTAGGATTACAGGCATTAACCACCATGCCTGGCCTGAGGCACGAGCTTTGTGAAGCACATTAGACAGCCAATCTAGCAGTGGGGGAGTAGGGTGTTTTTAGATGAGATCAGAGATCTCAGGAGAAACAATAAGCTTGAAATTTGTTCTAAATGACATAGAGGCTTCTAAGTCTGCAAGTTCCTTGAAAGCAGACATACCTTAGTTTTCTCTATGTTGCTGTGGCCTAGCACAGTGCTCGGCAAAAGAAATAAATGCAATGAAGGAAAAAGTTTTACAATCAAGTCATTTTGAGAATGTTAAGATGCTCCTTACTGTAAACCAGAAGAAAGTGTCTCCTATGTCCATGGTTGCATTTTGCTAAGAATTTGGCCATTAAGTAACAGCCTTTAGTTTTCAATTTCCTCCTAGGACTATTGCAGGGATTTTTATGAGCCTATAACAGTCCTTTTTGCCCTGCAAGTTCCGATTCATTCTACTTTCTTCGGTTCTATCTTATCACTGAAATGGTTTGAAGCCTCAGGAATTTTACAAGCTTCAATCTGCTCTTGGCTTTTTGCCTCTGACATTTAATTTTCACACCTACTTTTATGAATTCAAGAATAGTACTAGACTGGCTTCTTCTGATAGAATGTTTTTCCCTTTCAACACATTGTCAAACATTACTTACTTAGAATGCTGTATAAAACATATATGTTTAGTTTAAAGAATAATTATAAAGCAAATACTTGTGCAATCACCACCCAGGTTAAGAAATAGAATGTCATATTTTGTAATATGGGATTTTAGAACCGAAAGTAACTTTTAGAAATAGAATTAGTTGGTTTGCAAACCTTTTACAGATGAAAAAACCAAGGCTTAGAGTAGGCAAGTGCTTTTATACAGGTCCGTACAGCAGTTACTGAGGCAGCTAACAGAGAATCATGAACTCAAAACCATCAGGCCCCACAAAACTCAGAGGTTTAATTTCTAATACCAGGCTGTCTGGGCTCTAAATGAATATTTTTAGTTTGAGTTGAGGAAGCACCTAATTATCTCATGAAGGGACTGTTGTTTTCATTTCCAGGAGTTTTCCATAAAGGCAATGCTGGTGGTCTACTCTGCAGGTGCTTGCTAATCTCAAAAGCGGTTGGATTTTTAGCAGGGAGTTTTTTTTTTTTTTTCTTTTTCATTACCAACTTGGCTCATGTTTAGAGATAATATTTCCTTAAGTATCATGAGATTTTTGGTGAGTAAATCTTCTATGTGTTGTGGTATGAGTAGTTTGGAATTCTAAATTGTGACTTTTTATGCCAAAGACAATTTTAGTTGCAGGGGTGGAGCATTGTAAGCATATCTGATCCTTTCCCTAGTAGGATTGAGATCTAGCTTTCTCTCTCTCTCTCTCCCCTGCC
>NW_016804523.1:308925-333261 GCF_001698545.2 Rhinopithecus bieti
CCCTCCCCCACCCCCACACACATCCCTCAATGAACCAATCAACTCTGGTACCTTGCAAACACTAAACCTTGGGGACAAGAGTCACACAAACATGTATATTCTCCATTTGACTTTTTGCTCCCCAGAAGAGGCTTTCTTGACCTTCAGTAGGCAAGTGGGTAAGGGCAATGCTTTTTGATTCCTAAGGATTATTCAAAGGTGGAAAACTCCTGGGTATCTACCCAGAGGAAAAGAAGTCATTGCACAAGAAAGATACTTGCACATGCAAGTTTATGGCAGGGCAATTCACAATTGCAAAAATATGGAACCAGCCCACATGCCCATCCATCAAGTGGATAAAGAAAATGTGTGTGTGTGTGTATATATATACATATGTGTGTGTGTGTGTGTGTATGTATATATACCATGGACTACTACTACTCAGCCATAAAAAGGAAAGAAATAATGACATTTGTAGCTACCTGAATGGAATTGCAAACAATTATTTTAAGTGAACTAATTTAGGAATGGAAAACCAAACACTGTGTGTTCTCATTCATAAGTGAGAACTAAGCTATGAGGATGTGAAGGCATAAGAATGATACAACAGACTTTGGGGACTCGCGGAGGGGGAAGGTTGAGCGAGGGGTAAGGGATAAAAGACTACACATTGGGTGCAGCATACACTATTCAGGTGACGGGTGCACCAAAATCTCAGAAATCACCACTAAAGAACTTACTCATGTAACCAAACACCACCTGTTTCCCAAAAACGTATTGAAATAAAAAAGTAAAAACAACAACAACAAAGTTGGAAAACTCAAAATGTCTTATATTCTTGGCAGAAAATATAAGGAAGGGAAGGTATGAGATTTTGGGAACCATAAGTATAGTATGTTGGGAGTTAAATAGCAAAGAGTACTGGGGAACCACAGTTAACTGGAGACCATGTGCCCAGTCTAAAGACATTCACATTCAGAAATTTAACAAAGACGTTGTGAAGACCAAACAAAATTTATCTGTAGGTAGAATAAAGCCTATAGCCATTTCCTTCGAAGTTTGTCATCTCTAAATCTTTTCATATCAATCAAATCAAATTAAAATTGCCAAAAAGTGTAGTGGTGGTGGGGAAAAAGTTCAGAGTTATAGCATGTGGGTTCAGGGTTCTGGTGGTGGTGATGGTAGAAAAGGTGGTGGATAGAAGGGTCATGATATAGTTTGGATGTTTGTCCCCTCCAAATCTCATGTTGAAATGTAATACTCAATGTTGGAAGTGGGGACTGGTGGGAGGTGATTGGATCATGGGAGCGGATCCCTCATGGTTTAGCACCACCCCCTTGGTGATAAGTGAGTTCTTGCTCAGTTCATACAAGATATGGTTCTTTAAAAGTCTGGGATCTCTCCCTTCTCCCTCTCTGTTGTACCCATTCTCACAATGGGATGCATCAGCCCCCCTTCACCTTCTGCCAGGACTTTTTTCCCACCACCATGATTTTAAGCTTCCTGAAGCCATCACCAGAAATCAAGCAGATGCCAGCACCATGCCTCCTGCAGAGTCTGTAGAACTGGGAGCCAATGACACCTCTTTTTTCAAAAAAGTAAATTATCCTGCCTCAGATATTCCTTTATAGCAACTAAAATAATGGTTTATATGGGTGAGACATAGGGGAATTAGTGTATGTGTATAATATATATATACACACACACATATACATATGTATGTATATTATACACACCCATGTACATACACACACACACGTGTGTGTGTGTGTGTGCGCGTGCCCTCGCGTTGGTGAATTATCGTGACCAAGATGGAAAGTGTGAGATTTTGGAAAATATATGATTTAGGATCTTGAAAAGCAAACCCTTCTCTTTTCACACTCAGGATGTGTGACATCTTCAGAATCAAATGAGTTCTTTCTGTGAGGTTCAGCTAAAGATTCAGTCTTTTCAACACATGCTTCTCACGAGTTTGAAAGCTGGCATATCAATCTGTGAGTGCTTGCAAAAGAGGGCTTTCTTAATTTTCTTGGCTTAACATTTCTAAAGCATGTGAAGACTTTTTTTAGTAAACTTTTTATTGAAATATGAAATAAATACAGGAAAATACACATATTATAAGTGCGCAACTGAATGAAGTTTGGTAGCGTTAACACATCTGTGTAACCAGGACCCGAATATAGAACTAGATCATTACCAGTACCCCAGATGCCTCTTTCATGTTCGTTTCTAGTCACTAACTCCCTAAGGGTAACCACGATCCTGAATTTTCACACCATGAATTAAGTCTGCTTGTTTTGTGAATGTTAGACAGAATTATTTAGTATGTACTCTTTTGTGTTTGGTTGAGTGGCTTCTTTCTCTCAACAGTATGTATCAGTATTATTCAATGCAGTTGTAAACCATCCATTCTCATTTTTTGTACACTAAACTACGCATGAATTCCAACATAATTTATCCATTCTACTGTTGATGAATTTGGGGATTCTCACCATCTTTGGCTATTACAAATAGTACTGTTGTGAAAAATCTGGTGCATTCTTGTTACCACTGAGTAAATATGTATATGAGGGAGGTTCTTGACCTTTCCTCTTCTAAGCTTTCTTCTGTTCTTACACCCAGATTCTTGTCCTTGATCTCTTAACCTGGGGCATAGGCAGTTAAAGACTCTGAGATAGTTTCCATGAGCCGCTTTCTGAATGCACTGGGAACACTTTGTCCAGCTTACTGTGACCTTTGCCTGGACCATATTTCTAGAATCAAATGGCCAAATAGGATGAGTCTGATAAAAAGCAGAAAGACCTCATCAGGAGAACACATCATTCTTGTTTAAACTCTGCATCTAATATCATAATTTCTGAGCACTTGTCTGTGATTCCACCTGGTGAACCAAAGTTTGGATGCTACCCATTACAGGTTATCTTAGAAACCAATTCTGCCATGTCTTAATTGCATCTTTTAAGAATGCAAGAAAAACCTTTTTAAATCTATAGAGTATACAGTTCCTTCTGAAAATGTAATTACAATTCTACTAGCTAATGGCAGTCCGTGAGAACTCACAAAAGAAGGGATGTCTGTAGGATCTTCAAGTTTCTTAAAATCCACTTGGATAGAAAAACTGTCCATATATTAGAACAAAAGATGTGAAAAGCAGGGCTTGTGATTAATGTGGGTTTTTGTCATATATACCTCAAAGCTAAACAGATGGCTATTATGAGAATTAGAGTAAAATTACTCATTCATTCCACAAAGCCAACTGAGCTTCTACTATTTGCTACTCTCTATGCTAATGTAATTCACATTAAATTATATTAAATTAAATGTTAATTATATAAGATAGCATCATTATAACATGATACATTTTTTCAATGAGTGATAACAGCTGAGAAGAAAATAAAACAAAGTATGGAGAAGATTGGGAGTATGATATTATCTTAGATGGGGGGTAGAGTCAGGAAATACCTTTGAATGGACAACCTGAGTGAAATATGGAAGAAAATCTTGTCAAGATCTGGGAAGGAAGTATTCTGGAAAGCAAGACCAAAGGCTCTGAAAGGAAAACAAGATGGGCAAATTCAAGGCAGAGTGGCTGGAATATAGTGAGCAAGAGGGAGAAGAGGAAGTCAGATGAGAGAGGAAGAGAAAGGCAAGTGTATTAGTTTGTTCTTGTGTTGCTGTAAAGAAATACCTGAGACTGGGTAATTTATTAAAAAAAGAGGTTTCATTGGCTCATGGAAGCATAGCACTGGCATCTGCTTCTGGGAAGGCCTCTGGAAACTTGCAATCATGACAGAAGGCCAAGCAGGCGCTTGCGTATCACATGGCAAAAGCAAGAGCAAGAGAAAGAGGGGAAAGGTGCCACACACTTGTAAATGAATAGATCTCATGGGAACTCACTCACTATTTCAAGAAAAGCACCAAGGGGTTTGTGTTAAACCATTCATGAGAAATCCTCCCCCATAAGCCCATCACCTCCCACCAGGCCCCACCTCCAACACTGGGGATGACATTTCAACATAAGATTTGGGCAGGGACACACATTCAAACTATATCAATAGGGATCAGATAAGGAGTTTGGATTTTATTCCAAGGGTAATAGGATGCCACTGGATGTTAAATAGGAGTGCAAAATGTGGAGTTTGATTTCATGTATAGTTGGGAATGATCGGTTTGGCTTCTTCATAGAGAACAGGTTACAGGCATTAGGAATGAAGGCAGGGCAGTCTTCCTGAATTCTGAGAAATGCGTTTAATTCCCTGGGGTTGGGGGGCAGGTGGGATTTGTGTTATAGAAGTTGTCACAGGGCAGAGTAAAAAACTGTTTCAAAGGAAGAAAGGAGTCAACATAGGTGAGCAAACTGTTAAAATTTCAGGTTGAGAAGATACCAGACAAATCAGTATCCTCTACCCATTTATTTTACAGATGAGAAAACCAAGGTTGAGAGAGCTTAAATAAGTTTCCTAAGGTGAAGATGTGATAACAACATTAAAAACATGAAGAAATTTGGTGAAAATTAATTCTATTATAAAAGTAAACTATTCATATGCAATAAAGTACATTTATGAGTAAGAATTACAAACATTTTGAAATTGAGAGTTGAAGTTTTTTTTGAAAGCTGAAAATTTGGAGAAAACAAAATGACCAACTCATGATCCTTTATGCATTTTAGGAAAGCAGTATTAAACGAACTTTTTAATGGCAAGGTCTCCGCCGTATTAAGTTTTCTAAAACTGTTGTTGTGGACAATGCTTGGCATATGGTGGGTGCTATAAATGTCTGCTGAATGAATACAGGATAAAACCAGGAATCAGAAGACTTCTGGGGGGATGTGGAAAAGTGAAGAAAATAAAGGTATACCCTTTCTAATTAGCGCAGTGTTAATGCTGAAAAAGAACAATTAAAACATTCGCCAGGGTGCCTTGGATTGTGAGTGACAGAAAGTCAGTTCAAACTAATCTAAGCGTTAATGAACATCCATTTGTTCATGTAACTAAGTCCAGAGAGTAGTTCTGACTTCAGGCATGGCTGGATCCAGGGCTCATATGGCATTTAAAGGATTATCTCTGTCTCTGTTTTCATCTCTCTTCTTTCATTTATTTGTTTAGCTTTCCTTTATATTAGCTTCATTCTCAGGTGAAGCTTTTTCCACAAGGAGGTCTCCCTACAGTTATAAGGTTACATCCACCAGTTTATTTACATAAACAAAAAGAGTGTCCTTTTCTCAAATGGTGCTATCCAAAGTCCTCAGACTCATGCTCATGGTCTTGCGTTGTCTAGGTTTACATCATGTGACCATGTCTGAACCAATCGAGTGATCTAGATGATGGAATGACCTAGTTTGCCAGGTCTGGGTCATGTACTCAGTCCATGCCAGGCCAGTCAGCCCATGTTCACATGGGCTGAGAGTTGGAAAGGGAGTGTTTCCTAAAGGAAGAGTGGAGTATGATTAACAAAAGTTGGTAGAGTGGATAGTGGCAAGCAAGACGACAAGATCTTCTACCAAAGCAAGAAAAGAAAAAGAGAATCTTGTAGTCTAAGAGGCAATTTCTGCTTATACAATTCCCTAAAACCTAAAGCTCCTCAGTGCTAGAGCAAGACTTGTTAACTCAGTATTCAAAAGGTTCCTTTGCTCACATTACCAACAGTGCAGATATTTGTAGACATTTTCAAGTGCTCTACCTATCTTCTTTCAGGCTTTCTGAGGCAGCTAAATTTCCCTGATAAATTAAGTGTACTTCTTGTGTGCATAAGATCTCACAGGGCTAGCAGTCACTGCTATGTTTCTCTTCTCCTCACACCCTCACCAGCCATTGGTATGGAACCCCAACCACTCATAGTTTATCCATAGCTTTTTTTGAAGCCATTCTTCAAGTTTATTGAAGGAGCCATCCAATGAACCTAACATCTGCTTTCCTCAGAAGCTCAAGAGCTAGGTCAACTGAAATAATAAGTCGCATGGAGTGGTGGATTCAGGTAAGTATGTAGCTTTTACTCTGTGATGAAGGTAGCCAAAGAGACAAACTCTGTTTCCTTATATTCCACCAAAATGTCCAAAAAATATCCTCCAAACCAGTTGAAAAATAAGTCAGCTGAAGGACTCCAAGACAATTAGGTTAATTGAAAACACATCTCATAAAAGGAATTGAATAGATTTTTAAGGCAACAGGACATTGATTAATGAGTTTCCCTTGGCATTTCTTCCAAATTGTAATATTTCTGAAATCATCCATTCAAGTATCCTTTGTGTAAATTTTGAGAATGTGTGTTTCTAGTCATATCACCATGAGACCAGTGTTTACCACCTTCACAATTTTGCCACGTGTTAAATTAGTAGAGTAATGATAAACACTCTAGGTATTTCAAGCAGAAGGTTATTTAATACAGGGAAATAGATGCTTATAAAATGGCGAGAAGAGTATGGAAGTCAGAGGCACCAGTGGAACTTTGGTATCCATGTCAATGGGAAGAAACCACAGTTTTCATGTTTTCCGCTCTTGCTGCCATCATAACTGCCTCAGTCAACTAGAATAGAACCATGAGTCTGACTCCTGCGTGTGCTCAAATCTCTCAAAGCTTATTAATCAGCTGCCACTACTGCAGCAAGTCTCCCTTCACTTTCGATCTGCCTTACAAAACTCATGCAACTGCATCTAATTGGCACAACAGAATTCATCCAGAACCTTAACCACAAGGATGTCTGGAAAGTATAATTCTAAGACATCCAACCTCTTGGAAAGAAAAGGGGAGGTTGAAAAAACTAATCCAAGAATGTACCACCTGTACTAACTTTACAAATTAAAGTTATTTTAAAAGGAAACTTTATATTTATACTGTAAATGAAAATCCAGGATCACTTGCCATTAACAGATGGTACTTGTCAAAGTAAATGCAAAAAAAATTGTTTGCCTCAAGTTTCCCGAAGATGTTCTTCCTCCCAGAGAGAACAGAGTGATTATGAAAAGGCTCTTCTCCTAGCCTCTCCTTGTTACTGAGGATTCTGTCCTTTCTGCACCCTTCCTCTGTGCTACTCCCATCTAGCCACTTGGTGGGAGCCAAACAACAATATTTGTAATTAAATTACAGGTCATATCTTGAATTATGGCAGAATTCTATGCAAATCATATTTAAGATTCTTTTATTTTCCTGGTGGGGAGATAGGAAGACCACTCAGAACCTCTCAGTGCCACCAACAGTACCCTTCAATGCAATTTACTGATGTGAAATCTTTTATTAGCATGTAAGTATCTTATAGATACTTTGACCTCCTCTGTCTTAAGTTCTAGGACAAAACTCAGTTTTTAAAAATTCGACCTGAATTTCAAATTTTAATAAGAAAGAAAATCAAGAACATGACTCTTTCAGAGAGTTTCAGGAAGTGAAGAAACCCCAACAATCAGTTTAAAAGCAGGGTCTTTGTTGCCTTTGGGGTGGGGGCTGCGTTCCTGGGGACACTCATGCAGGTTGAGCCACCAACCCTGGGCAAGACTTGTCTATTTAATCCAATTCCTTTCCTGGTGCTTTGAGTTGATCCTTCTTGTTATCAGCTGAACAAATCTTTCTCTGCCATGGGGACTATAGCTTTCTCCTCTCTTTTCTCTACTTCACCTTGGTCATCATGCCCCTTAACGTCCTATCCCCATGGATAGGGATTTGATTTGTTTTCAGAGCAGTTACCACTCCCAACTTCATTTGTATTACTGTCTGCCTTTCAAAGAACTCCATGATTGTCTGTTTTGTTTACAGTGGAAGCCCTAGCTTTAAAAACACTGCTTGTTATAAACACTCAGTTCATGTTGGTTGAATGAAAAATAAATGGGTGAATGAGCAGTTAGCCTGCCTAACTCAGCCAGGCCAATCTCAGAAGGAAGCCCAAACCCAGCTAAAACTCACTGTGGCCCTTACTGTGTTTCACAAAATGTCGGATTAACCAAAAACTATTTACAACAAAACGTGCTTCAAACTCCAGACAACTCTAATCAAATATAGGCCTCATGTTGCTGTAAACTTAATTTTGAGATAATGTTGGAATTTTTCTCTTTTGCTTTAGGGAGTAGAGAATTGGGCTTGAGGCTTGAGTCTGCCACCCCTGAATGAAAAGTCATTTAAATTCTTTCTCCTCTGTAAAATGAAGATATTTTTAGTTAATTCACTAACTGTTGCATGGGTCATATGAAATAAGGCATTTATCCATATATTTCATTTTTAAGGAAGTAGTTTCATGAGTGCCTACTATCTACAAGGCTTTTAAATAGGTATCACAGAAAGGCGTGTGTAAGTGCTTTCTAACCCGCAAAAGTGTATAGAGATTCAAGGCAGGACTACAGTATAATGAAAGACTGGATGATTGGTCTTGTTTCTTCACTCCTTTACTATTGTGAAATTATACTTCCACATCCTTTGCTGTAGGTTTACAGTGCCTCCCCCTAGGGCATGTGGAATATAATTCTCCATCTATGTGATGTTGGCCTCGGTCATGTGATTTGCTTTGACTAATGGCACGTGAATGAGCAGGGTCTTTAAAAGTGCTTCATGGTTTGGCTGGGCCTCTTCTTCTGAGATCACCAAAGCATGTGTCTTTCGGTTCAGGAAAAACTCAGAGGCAAGGTGGGCAGACATGAGCCCAACGTACAGCCTGCAGTCAATCCACCCTGAGCCCAGCCAAGATCACCCAACTCACAGATCCATAAATGAGAAAAGCAAATGCTTGGAGTTGTAAGTAACTGAGATTTAAAGTTGTTTGCTGCACAGCAAAAACTGACTAGGACACATATAATTTAAGTGGATTGTTCTGACAATGGATGTGCCAGGCTGACACTTTCTCAGAGATACTGGGGAAAGCCAAAAACGTTAGATTTCAGTGCTGGCCTTCTTTCTAGGTACTGTTGCAACCATTGGCAATGGGATGCTAGGCAAGCTGGCTACTGTCACTTTTCTCACTTTACAGCCACATTGGTCTCTTTTGCTACTTCTTCCACTTGACAAGTGCACTCTTACTCGGGGCCTTTGTACTTGCTGTTCCCCACCCAGAATCCTGCTGCTCCAGGTTATCCACATAGCTCACTCCTTTCCTGCTTGTGGTCTCTAAATGTCATCTTCTTCAGATCCTGCCTAGCATTTCAGCATTCCCCCACTCCCAATTCCCCCTTTTTGATTTGCTTTTCTCAAAACACTTTTCACTTTCTCACTTAATATATATTATATTGATTTGTTAGATTGGTGCAAAAGTAATTGCAGGTTCTGCCATTACTTTCAATGGCAAAAAAACACAATTACTTTTGCACCAAACTAATATATTATTCATTATAGGTATCTATTTAATTTTGTATTGTGTGCCTCTCCCTACTAAGTTTTAAGCTCCATGAGAATGAGTTTAAAGAAAATACTCGTTGCTATTGTATTGCCAAGGCCAGGCTCATAATAGGCACTAAATAAATAATGTGGAATAAATAAACAAATGTCCCATGCTCAGAGTACAAGTACTGATATAAATCAGGCTACTGTATAAAACTTGGATTTATTCATTATTAGAGGAGCTCTCTGAAGAATTTGTGGGCCAGGCATGGTGGCATATACCTGTAGTTCCAGCTACTCAAGAGGAGGAGGTGGGAAGATGGCTTGAGGCCAAGAGTTTCAGACTAGCCTAGGCAACATAATAAGACCCCATCCCTTAAAAAACAAAAAGAAGACAAAATTGTGTGTTCTATACGGCAAGATGGCTTGCGGTCATGTGGAGAATGGTTTAGGGATGGAGGGCAGAAGGACTGAGGTTGGGTTTAGGGAATGGTTAGGAAGTCGGTGCACAGTTGCAGGTAAGAAATGACAAGATATGACTGAACTCAGACACTGTCTGCAAATGAAGGGAAGGGGATAATTAGGAAATACCAAGGCTGTAGAATTGCAGAGCTTGTGACTGCTTAGATGTGAGGCGTGGTGGGAATAGTGGAATCTCCATTGAGTCCTGAGTTTCTGGATTAGGTATCTGGGTAGATACGGTTGCTCCCCGAGCAGGGAGATGCTGGAGTAAGAGAAGGTGTTTGAGGGGCAGGCACGGGGAGACATGAATGCGGTGTCAGGTCCCCATGGGCCAACAGATGTGTATCAGGAGGTTGAGAATGTGGCTATGGGACTTAAAAGACAATTTGGGCTGGGGCAAAAATTTGAAAGCCATGATTCTAGACCCTAAGGACAGCATGTGGAATGAGGAAAGGGGAGGGCCAAAGGGAACACCATTAATTAGGATAAATCCAGAAAAAGAAGAACTGCAAAAATAATGAACAAACAGCCATCAGAGAAGTGGGATCAGAAAATTCCCAGGGAATTTTCTAAGAAGAGGAAGCCAACAGTGTCAGATGTCAGAAAGCTATAAAGCAGCACAGGAACGAAAATTCTCCACTGCACTTGGCAGACAGAGGTTCAGGTGACAGGGCAGACATTCTGTCAGGAAGGCTGAAGATCCTTACTTTCATTCTCGTCCCACATCTCCATGAATGGGACCACAAGGGAGTGTTCCATTGTTCTCAAAATAAGCCTTTTGCCTGCCCCATTTGAGACCCCAGAGTTCTGTATCCAGATGGAAGAGATTCTCATTTACTTAGAATCCCAAATGACTATTGTCTCCCTTAGGTCAAATACCTGCAATTCCTTTACTTTATTAAGCAAACATGGTATGCTGGAAGGTCCTGGAATTAGGAGCTAAAAAGCCTGAGCTGATCTAGCTTAGGGTCTGTTATTGCTAAAGGGAAAACTTGAGCAATATATGAATTTTTTTAAAATTCAGTGTTTTTCATCTGTAAAATTTTGAGGTTGACCTCAGTCAGGTCTCTGGGAAGATGTGTCAAGAATATTTGAACTATCTTTTAACTTTCACATTTATGAGTTAATGAAATCAATGATAGATATTTATTGAAGATTCAACTAGTGGGCAATTTCTATTCCCTTCTAATAATAATTTTGCTGTTGGACCCACTCCATTCCTCTATATACTTGCTGAGAAACACAGAAGCCTAAACAGTCCACAGAATTCTCTACCATGACCATGACTAATGCAGAGTGCATAAGAAGGCGGAACGAAAGTACAGATTCTATATCGCTGTTATAGGCTGCTGCTGTTGTCAAGCTGCTAGTGATTTATTTAGTATTCTAGTCACAAGGAAGGAGAATATGAAATAAATATCAAATCATTTGCATTGATACTTAAGGTTCCCTTTAAAAGTAATTAACCCGAATTAAGACAATGTTTACCAAGGGTCCTGAAAACATAACAAAACAAATAAAACCACCAGCCTACTGATTCAATAGTCAGATTTCTTAAATGTAGCTAAGGAAATTTTGTTCTCTGTGTTGTGTATTTTCCCAATGGGATCTTAATATGTTTTGCAAATGCGACTCAAATGCCAGTGAAACCTCCCCATCTTTGTCTCTTAAAGAAATGGAGCCAGTGAGAACCGAAGACCCATGACACCATCTCAGTGGTTGTATTGAAAATGTCATCTTTGGCGTTCATGCATTCCTTTGCCCCAGTCTTCAGGGGAAGTGTGTACTTTCCTGTCCTGCTGATGTTGGCCTTGACCATGTGTCTTGCTTAGGCTAGTGGCAGTGGATGGACATGACAGTTTGTGCCGAGTGCCTTCTTGGACCTCAGGAGACAGTGCATTTTCCTGCTAGTGCTTCTGGAAGCTTCTTCCTCCATCCTGAGAAGAGCTTCTCCCTAGTAGCTGCTACCTTTGCGGCCCGGGTCTAAAAATAATATTCATGGAAAAAAATTGCCCCAGTCAACCTACAGATCCTGAGTGGCTCCAGCCAATCTGTAAACCCAGAAGCATAAGACTGACTGTTGTTTTAAATCACTGAATTCAAGAGTGGTTTATTAACAATAGGACTACGTAAATAGCTAACTGAAATGATATCATTTGGCATAACAGCTTATCTTATAGACACATTTTGAGATCTCTGGTCTCTATCACTATCTTGTTCAGGGCCTAATTGAATACAAGGCAAACACCATGGCAGAGCTGTGCTTAGAGAAAAGTTAGTTTACAACTTGAAAAAGCCCAGAAATCAAATTTGTCTAACAGTTGCCCGTTTTTGAGGCCTAAGTCTGTGATTCTCAACCAGAGGCAATTTTGCCTCCTAGGGATATTTGGTGATGTCTGGATACATTTTTAATTGTTATCACATGGGGTGGGAGTGCCGCTGGCATCTAGTGGGTAGAGGCCAGGGATGCTGCTAAACATCTTATGATGCACGACTCCTCACAGCAAAGAATTATCCAGTCCCAAATATCTACAGTTTCAAAGTTTAGAAGCCAAGAGCTAAATACATATTTCTTTGTATAATTGACTCTAAGGGCATATCAGATGTTATCTTTGGGCAGCACAGCATTAAAACTGATATCATTTGTTAGGAACAAACAGGAAAACGTGGCCAAGTAAAAGACAGCCTCCAGAGAAGATACCGGAATTCTTCTATTATTTATTAATCCCTTGAAAAACATAAAGCAAAAGTAATTATCTGCTCCCTTTTTGAGACTTAAAATCTTTCACTGGATTTATATGTTTCACTGAGGATTACCTTTTTTATGAACACTTCTGTGTTACTCAAATATCAGAGGCTCCATGCTCTACCTGGTTATTTACTCTCTCATCCATTCAGCTTATTTATGGAGCACCTACTATAAGCTGGGCACCCTTACAATTTCTCATTCCCAAGATGTCAGGTTTAATTTTATGTTTGTTTTGTTTTGTTTCAAATGGAGTATGTAAGAGTGCATGAACATTCACATTCATTTTGAGACACCTAGCAGTGAACACCATCTTTCTCTTTACCCTGCACCCTTGAGCACCCCTTCCTGTGTTATGAGTCTTGAAAGTGGTAGAACCTGCCTCCCACTGGAGGTATCTGAGACCTGAGATGCTTTTTCCCACCCTACTTTATAAATTACCAGATACAGCTGTGTAGGACTTTATATTAGAAGCTAGCAGAACCCATTCTGGTGATAGCTAGAGGTAGGTGCAAACGTTTAATGGTAGCAATAGAAGCACACAGATTCACTGTACAAGCATATTTCTTGGTATATTCTATAATTTAGTATCACATTTTATAAACACATATTTGATGTGTTTTGTTAGTAAAAGGTATGCCAACAGAATTTGATACCACTAGGTCAGTGAGGATGATATTAAGCTTAGAACAATGGTGATCTCAAGAGAGAACTCATTAGGTTCAACCTAAAACTGCTGAGCAGCAGGCTTTTGTCCCTCAAATCAGAAGGACTTTTCTGGCAAATCCACAGACCCAGCAAGGTCCTCAAAATGGTGGGGCCTAGCAAAATTGTCCCCACTTTCCATTGTAGATTCCAAGTGAGGATGTGGCCAGGACAGGCTCTCGTCATGCCGGCTCCACCGTTCTCTTAGTTTTGTCCCATTGAAGCCACAGGAGTGGCTTCCCAAGGAGCCAGGACATGAAGCAGGCAGAGGTAAAGTCTGACCTGAAAGCCTGACCTCAGGAGTGCAAACAATGAGTGAATACAGCACTTCCCTGGCCACAATGTACTGGAATGCCCTTGTCTTTCTGCTAATTCAATTTAGCTGTTTTGGATTCCACACCAATAACTCCTTCAGACAACGCTTCTTCCTGCACCCAGCTACAAACAGACTACAAGGCGTCTAGACAGAAAACAATGCTCTGGCAGTAGAAGAGAAAATCAATGGCAGATGTCTCCTTCAAATGTTTTTTTTAATCTAATCCTTACAAAAACCATGTGAGAAGGGTTAGTTTCTATTTTTTAGGTAGGAAAATGGAGATTCGAAGTGGTAACCTGAATTGCAACTCAAGTTAGTCTGATTTTCAAGTCCATACTCTTTTTTATTAACTGCAAAAGTCAATGTGGATCTCATTTTATAACCTGTTTATATTCAAATGAACAAGATTTTGTCATGGAAAATCCAAGCCTTATCGGGAGAGAGAAAACAAGGAACATAAATTCAGCTCCTTTGGTGAAAGGGTAACATTGCATATGGTTTCAAATCACTTGGAGAGGCAAGAAATCTGCTCTGAGTTTGCAGATTTGATTTTGAGGACTCCAGGCACGGGAGCTGTGTCAGAGTCAATATATCTGCCCAGGGATAGATTAGGACCAGGTGACTGCCAAGCTGTTCTCTGTCCCTTTCTGACTCACCTGCTCTATTCAGCAAATCCCTGTGCAGTCAGACCACTGAGGCAAAAGGTAACTTTGTGCGCTCTGCCTTTTGCCTTCTACCTCTCTCCCTGGGCTTTTTAAAACACCATGTTGGTGGCAACCAGTGACCACCTGCTTATAGGCACAAGTCGTTCAAAGTCATAAAACAAGAGCCAGCACCAGCCACTGAATTATCAAGGGTGTCTCAGCTTTTCTTTGAGAATGCATGTTTTTTTCAAAGGATCAAATGGGGTACAGATGCTCCTTAACTTACAAAGGGGCTATGTCCCGAGAAACCCATCATAAGTTGAAAATATTGTAAAATACATTTAACACACCTAACTCACCTTTCATAGCATAGCCTAGCCTACTTTATATATCTCAGAACACTTAAAACAGCCTATATTTGGGCAAAATCATCTAACATAAAGCCTATTTATAATAAAGTGCTGCGTAGCTCATGTAATTTATTGAATACTGTACTAAAAGTGAAAAACAGAATGGTTGTGTGGGTACTTGAAGTATGGTTTCTTTTGAATGCATATTATTTTTGCACCGTCGTAAAGCTGAAAACCGTGAAGCTGAACGGTTATAAGTAGGGGGTTGTTGTCTGTACATGTGTGAACTCCGGAGTCAAATTGCGCACAACCTGGTTCTTCTCTTTACTTACTGTGTGGCCCTGGGATGTTGCTTTACCTGTTTAATGCCTAGGTTTCCTCATCTGCAAAACTGACTTATTTATTCCTTCCACACATATGTCCTGAGCACCTACCCTATGTCAGGCCTTGATTCTCTATGCTGCAATGCAGCAGTGAGCAAAGCCAACTAAGTCCTTCTGTTCTCCCAGAGGAGACAGATCACAAACAGATATAATTGCAGCATTATTTTGGGCAGTGCTAAATGCCATAAAGACAAATCAAACAGGGTAAGGGTTGGAGAGATGGGGGAGGGGTGGTTATATTATCCCCTCTTTGGGAAGAGAGGGAAGGACCAGGGAGGAAATAATACCCTGAGAAGACCAGAATAATGGGAAAGGAGGGAGATATTTGAGGCAAGAGCATTTCAAGCAGAAGTGAGGACAAAAAGAGACAAAACAAAACGTAACAATTGTACCTAGCTTATTGGACTGCTGTGGGCGTTAAGTGGGATGATACCTGTAAAGTGAGACCATAGGAGCTACTCTGTGAAGGTTAGCTTTACTTGTGTCGTAGACTTTAAGAGTTAAAAGAATGCTGAGTTCTATTCCAACTTTTGCTTATAATGAAGGTGACTCCTATACATAGTCGTGGAGCTTCAGCTTAAGTACCTGTCGTCATGGGGGGCTCCTACTTCAGGAAGCAGGGCCTGGCCTCCCATTGTTGGGTGGTTTTTCTTTGTGAGAAAGTGCCTCCTTCCACCGAACCTATATCCCACCTGCAGGAACCACAAAGAACGCACCTGCTGCCTCTTCCCACGGCAACGCCTCCAACGTTTGAAATAACGTTTCATCTCAGCTTCATCAGTTCCTTCAACCACTCCTTACCTATATGGCTTTCAGATTCCTTACGGTTTCATTTCATCATTTCAAAAACACAGCACAATATGCTCCATCTCTGAAAGGCACAGGAAAAATGACGAGATGAGCCTTTGAGGCTCGAACCTCCTCACACAAAAGCCCTTTCCTAAATAGCAGAGCCCTTAGATAAAGGGCAGTATGTCTACACTTCTCAGTGTGTGCCTGCCCCTTCTCACCATCCTGCTCAGGCACACCCCCAGTGTGCACCAAGTTGCAAACACATTTTTGGTAATAATTGAGACACTAAGTTGGCTGATCAGTGGGTCAAGCTTCCTGGAGACTGGGGTAGAGAGGAGAAGGCAGGAAGGGTTGGGAGGGTGATGAGTAGTGGTATGTTCACAGCAGATGTAAATGCTCTGTTATTAATTATCAAATTAACAGGACTAAGAGAGCTGATGAGTCAAAATCGTAGGTTCCACTTCACGTGAGCCAGCCAGCTAGGTTCTACTACTTAGCTTCAGCCCAACCTCCCTATCCCTGCCAGCTGCCGTATAAACATGAGCCATGGCCACAGACGTTAGAGAGTATAGATGGCTCATCATAAACCCATCCCTGCTTCTGGAAAACAATGGCCCAACGGTAAACGAGTTGGGCCATGTTGTCTTTAGAGCTTACCTGACAAATCCTCCCTGGCATGACTTCTGAAACAATGGGCAGATTTTATCACCATAGACCACAGACCTGAATTGTAAGCAGTTCATTCAATGGTGAATGAGAATTTCTATATAACTATGCAATTGTGAAGTTCTGTATAATCTTTTTTGGATTCAATTGTTGGACAAACAGACATTGTGGGTGATAGTTAGAAACAAGAGGTAACAGTAAAGAGAGTCATGTTTTGATCTGTTTATTCATTTATTTCAGTTTTCATATTGAAAACAAAAATCTTAATTCTTAAATGGAACGCAGGAAGGATGAGTGCAAGAAAACTGAGACAACTGCTCAGCCTGATCTAATATGGAACAATAGTCATGGTGCCAACAACCTCTAATCACAACTTCTCAGTGTTTTATCTGCTCTGCTGGGCTGGCTTGATAAAGCAGTCACCACATTGATGTTCATGTGATGCCACTCCAGAATTCAATTTGCTGGGAGCTGCCAATTGGCTCAAGAACTGCTGGAAAATAATGAGCCAGTTTCTCATTGGCTGATCTACTTGACTGACAGGTGGGTTGGAAAAGGCCAGGAATCTTTCCTGGGCTGGTCCACTTCAGGACAGCAGGCAATCTGACCTTGAAGCTGTCCAAACTGGGCGAGTTGCCATTTGGGAATCCTGATAGCATCAGCCACAAGAATTTGCAGACTCATTCTACCTGAGTCAAAGCTTTTGCTGTTGTGGAAAATGTGTCTGTAAAATGTCACTGCCTTCTGCAGTTTGCAGACATATTTTTTTTTAACTCAGTGGAGGTGGGAAATTACTATTCCTTGAGCTCTCTATACTCAGCCGAAGCCCAGACATCCTTTAAAGGCAAACTCCTGCATGGATTTTTTTTTTTTTTTGACCACTGATATGCACAATAATCTCTCTCTCCCCTGAATTTTTAGAACTTCTCTTGTCTAGATCAGTAGATTTTAAACTTTAATGTGCTTGGAAGCTCCTGGGGAATATCCTCAAAAGGCAGGTTTGGATTCACTGGGTCTCAGGTGGGGTGTGAGACTCTGTATCTCTAACAGGCTCTTGGGAGATCCACAGTTCTGTAGTAAGAGTCCATTTCTTTGACAGTAGAAATGGGCTGTGTTGTGGCCTTGCATGTTTTCCACATGTATCTGAAACTTCTTGAGGGCTTGTCTGCTGTCTTCCTTTGTACCCTCCCTAGCACCTCGGACAGTGCTACGTAAGCAGGTGGTGCTCAATAAATATTTGTAGAATAAATGAACGCCTATATGGTAGACGGTGTACTGATTTCTCACTAGCACAGTGACTCAAGCATGACAGGTACTCAATAATTATTATCGAATAAATGAGTGAACTGTCAGTATCTAGGTGACTAGTGAGAGAAGACTGAAATCTGAGTGAGACTCTTAAGCCCTGTCTGCTTCAGTTAAACAGGTGGGAAAAATAAGGATGGAATTTCAGATAGCATGGTGTCTGAATTAACTCTTTTATACCCTTGCCATATGATATTCAACACTGAACCTTTTCTGCCACGAAGATTTTAAAAAATTTCCACTGTCGTGATAGGGTTTGGATTGAATTCCTTGATGTGTCCTGCTTTGGGTATTGTGTACACACAGCAGGGAGCAGGGAAGAAGGTGAGTAGCATCCATTCTGGAAAACCTCATGGGAAGGACGTCCAAGGCTGCTTGAAAAGCTGCTAATTCCTAAACAGTGGTTTGGGCTGATGCTTTTCAGGGAACTCCACCTCCTTTCCCCACCTCTGATCACCTGCCAACATACACCCGACACTCACAATTTTTAACCCGGGCCTGGAAACTTGACCCTCCTTCTTGCATGGCTCTGTCTGCTGGGAGGTTGGATTCAGTGCCCTTGCCACACAGCTAGGCCCTGACTGAATACAGTCTGCAGCGGTTCATAGAGAAAGGCATCCATCTCCTCTCTCTATGAACACTGGGGAAGGGTAACATTTAACATGGACGGCAGAAGGGTAACATTTATGGAGGCAAACTGGGCAGCTGGGAGCACTGGGGAGGCTGCACAAGGCAGAGGCAGGTGTCCTACTCTTTAGACTGAGATTGAGGGGGTTGATTGGGGACACTCCATGAGGATAGCTCACACTCCATGGGGACAGCTCACTACACATTGTAGCTTTACTTCCCCACAAGCTTCTTTACCTGCCCTGAACAGCTCCCTCACCAGCCAGTGGTACTCCCTTCCCTTTACCTGTCCCAGAACCTCTGCCATTAGAGCCATCCTTTTAGGTTAGGAAACAAATCAGACATTGGCTTTGGAAGGCCACTGCTAACTATACCTTTGATGTCTGGCGCCTGTGGGGGTGGTGTGGGGGAGGCTGTACATTTTCTTGGAGTCTTCCCATACCAGTACACAGGCAGGCAGAGCCCTGGGGGTATTTTTCAGCCTCCTCCAGCTGGATTTGAAAGGAGGCCATAGAATCTAGTTTCACTGATCTGAACCATGAGCCTTGCTGAGCCACAGTCTTCCTGGCTGTGGGACCGTCGTGGGGCTCAGGGTCAATGGGGAGCATCCAGACATCTTCAGAGTAGGCAGAGCAACTCTGCAACCTTGAGCTGCTTCCTGGAGAGGGATGCAGAAAGAGATGGTGAAAACCCAGGGTCCTCAGACCCTGCAGGTGTGCAAGGGCATGGTGTTACACCCATCTCAGGTTACCGTAGTCTACACCCATCTTGGGTTACTGCAGTCTAACTGGCTTTACTGCAGAGCTGTGTTCCCTCTGGTGCAGGTGGCATGGATACTCTGCAGTACCCAGCAAAGGTGAGCTGGGCAGCCTCCTCTCTCCCTGAGTAGCTGATAGCTCTGCAGTGGGGGTGCAGGCCAACTCCGGGCTGGCTGCCAACAGGCTCTAACAGACTGCGTCACAGCACAGACCTCCTGCCTGCAGGCAAGGGAGGAGCAGACAGCAAGGCCAGGAACTTGAAATGTGTCTCTGGAGCCCCTTCATTCCTCTTTCCCAAGCCCCTCTGGGCTATTTCACATGGTGGCTGGGATTCCTCATTCCTTTTCCTTTCCTCTACCCTGCCCCTTTTACCCTCACTTACCACACTGCAACATTTATGTCCTTGGTGGCTCCTTATGCCAACTTCCAAACAAAGTTACACAGTGCATGCCCTTAGGACACTGCTCTCTAGGGAGAGGCAGGCTGGTTGGCCTGATGAAGCATTAGGAGTGCCAATGCGTATCCGTATGAAATAATGGAAATGTCTGTCTTCAGAAAATCAACAGAGCTTCCATCTAGAGACCTTCCCCTGGCACAGAACCAGCAAGGTGCCCTTGGCATATCAAGTTCACCTTTCCACGTCATATTTCCCCATCTGTAAAATGAGAACAATTATTCCCCCTCTCTCTGTTTATACAGTCTTGTGTAAAGTATCAGTGGGATAATACAGGGCTTCATAAACTTTAACTTGCATGGGAATTATCTGGGGATCTTTTAAAAATGCAGATCCTGATTCAGGGGCCTGAGATTCTGCATTTCTTACAAACTCCTAAGGTAATGGATGCAACTAGTCAGGAGGCCACTCTGGGTAGTGGGGTAACTAATAAATAAAGGATAATTTGAACATTTTGAAGGACCAGCAAAGGTAACATTTAAATTATTTTATGTATTTACCATTCTAAAAAGCATATTTGGATCTCAAAAGGAATCTTCACATCTTTACTTCAAATGAATGTCATTTTAGGAACTTCGGATAGCCACTAGAGACAGCATGTGAAGTTAGGAAGAACTGATTATCATTTCTGCAGTCACTGGAGCTGCCTTCCTCTTTTTCTCCCTTTTCCTCCTCTTGTCCTTCCTCCTAGAGTGGGCTTTGAATTCAGGGGCAGAGTCTTACTGAGCCTGTGGGAACGGGTGACGAAGGGTGTCGGGTCATTACTCAAGTCAATTGATGAACAAAGGAGGGACTGATTAAAAGCCACTGGTTTAGCAAGAGAAAGAGAATGTGTGTGCACCAGAAGACATGTACAAGAATGTTCATAACAGCCCTATTCATAAAGTCAAAATGTCTAATAACAGTAGACCAGAATAAATTGTGGTATATTCACAAAATGGAGTATTACAGAATGATAAAAAAAAGAACATCTTACTATAACATGCACCTCCACATAATAATTTTATAGGCAAAATGATGAGCAGAAAAAAACAGAGTTAAGGGCACATACTGCATGATTTCATTTATATGAAGTTGAAAAACAGGCAAAACTAATCTGCAGTGGTAGAAGTTAGAAGAGGGGTTGCCTCTGAAGAAGAGTTGACCAAGAATGGGCACAGGGAGCCTTCTGGGTGCTACATAGCCTTTTCATGTTGATCTGGGAGCTTACACCACCAATTCCCCAAGCTGGACTCTTAAGATCTGTGCAATGTACTGGTTTGTGTTTTCATTTGTTTTGTTTTATTTAGTTTTGCTTTTTTGAGACAGGGTCTCACTCTGTTGTCCAGGTTGGAGTGCAGTGGCATGATCACAGCTCACTGCAGCCTCGAACTCCTGGGCTCAAGGGATCCTCCCACCTCAGCCTCCTGAGTAGCTGGGTCCACAGGCATGTGCATGTCCAGCTAATTTTAAATTTTTTTGTAGAGACAGGGTCTTCATACATTGCCCAGGTTTGCCTTGAACTTCCAGCCTCAAGCAGTCCTCTCACCTTGGCCTTCCAAAGTGTTGGGATTACAGGCGTGAGCCACTGCACCCAGCCAATTTACTGTATTTTTGTTATACCTCAATAAAGAAAAAATTTAAAGCTACCAAAAAAACCTAGTTCTAATTTTACCCCCAAATTTCACACTTCTGGGCCCTTCTCTCTTTCTCTTCCACATCTTTCATAAAACGGAAGCCCATGTTGGCCCCATCAGTCAACTTCCCTGATTGGCTCCCTGCTGGCTTCCCAGGTACTTTTTCTAGATCACATAACAAAAATAGAACCTGCCTTCTCATCACTTCCTCCCCGTGTGACTTCACAGAAGGCTCCAGGCTGTGCTGTTCACAGCTCACGAGCCCCTCTGAGCTCTAAGCCTGCTCTGTCTCAATTGCTGTGTTCTCTGACCACCAATGCCTCCGCCTTCTCCGTGGTCCATTTCCTCACACCCAGAGTCAGGTGTGCAGAGCTGTCTGTAGTTTGTAGTTTAATGCTTCTGTCCCATATTTGAGTTTCTCCAGGAAAGGTCTGAAAGTTGTGAGGTATCACTGAACTGTTGTCACAATAATTCTGCCTAACAAGGCACCCCAAAAGTCAGCATCTTCAAACAGCAGCCAGTATTAGTTCTCAAGGTTACAGGTCAATGTGTGACCCTTTTGCCCTGAGCCCGTCTCTGTTGTTCTCAGTCGGGGTCATGTGGGAGTCGTTGGTCAACATGACTATGGCACAAGTCTCTCAGGCTAGTTTGTCTGGGTGTCATCACTTGGTGCTGGCTAAGGGTCTGAGAGAAAGAGGAGAGTGTTCAAGCCTGTGGAGGCCAGGCTTGGAACTGGCAAACCATCCTTTCCACCACATTCTATGACTAATTCAAGTCATAGAGCAGATTCAACGGGTGGGGAAACAGAGTCTATTTCTGGATTGGAAGAATCACAAAATCACATTGCAAAGAGTGTGCATACAAGGAGGAATGGGAAATCAGGACTATTTTTTTTTTTCTGTAATTAATCTACTACCCGTGGCAGGGGTGCCAAAACAATGGTGTTGAGAATCAGGTCTTCTCTCCTCCACAACCTGTCTATATAGAAAGCAGCATTTATCCAGACTTCCTAGGCTGCAGCCCCTGATACTGACCCTACAAACCAGTCAAATGTGTTCTCCAGCCCTCTTCTATGCTTTATTCCTTTGGGGCTCAGCAGGCTGTTTTCATCTTGCCTGGTGAAACAAATGTGTGGCAATGTGGGTGAGCTCATAAGGAACAGTCTGAAATGTGGGTTCTTGTTAAGTGTTATGTAGAGAGAGAAAGAAGAAGAGCGGGGTTAGACATAGATGTGGTCTTCCCTGGTGCTCTTGTGGGAAATTTGACCTAAAACACTCCTCCTATGAGCAGAAACATTTAAGATAGGAGACAGCTGTAATGTTTAAATACCCTAGGTGATTTATTTGTATAAGTAAGGTAGACTACTATTGTTATAGGGGAAGTTCTCAGATTTTGGCTTATGTCAGAATCACCTGGAAGGCTTGATAAAACACAGATTACTGGGATCCACCCCTGAAGTGTCAAATTCAACAGGGCTAGGATGGGCCTGAGATTTTGCATTTCTCACACTTTCCCAGAAGATGATTATGATCCATGTCTAGAGCAATATTTTAAGAACCACTGCTTTAGGCCAATGCTCTTCAAACTAATATGCACAACCACCACTGGAGATCTTTTTAAAATGTGGGTTCTGATTTAGCAGATTTAGGATGACTGGAAGTCTGCATGGCCAACAAGGGTCCAGGAAATGCTGATGCTACTGGTGGAAAGACCCTACTCTGAGTAACAAGTTTCTAGATTTTGCTCCCCCCATCATTTTATTTTGCCTGTGTGGATTGGGTGTTTTAACATTCTACTTGCTAGGTCCTCGGGTGGGGGTTGAAGGAGAGGAGCAATAATCCATTAGGATGTTTGACAGGCAGTAGTGAGCATCAGATGGCTTTTTTGGGATTAGAGGCAGAGCTGGGTAGGAGGGTGCCTACTCTAAGTGCAAAAAGGATATTTTCTTGATTAAATGTAAACCTTTGCTGCCAATAAGAAAAACGTAGCTGATGAAAGATGTATATTTCAAAGTAAATAGTCTTAAGAGTACTTCTCATTAATAAAGATATTACTGTTTGGACTTGTTTGCAAAATAAAAATCTCTGGCCAGGAAGTAACACTAAGATATGAGCAAAATTCCATAATTAAGTGGAATGAAGTCAGTCAAGAAAAGACAACATGAGCCATCTTACTCAACTGCAGTGGCCCAGCATTACACACTGATATTACAGTTGGTGATAGCAATTCAACTTCCAAACTTTTATCAAGAGTAAAAATCATCCAGTGATGAAGAAATCATAAAGAAAGGTGGCAAATGTTGCATTTTCAATCTTAAGAAGAATAATTTCCAAAATAAAATCAAGCACACTTTATCAGAATTGGACCTTATGCAATAAAATTGCTAACCACTCTTTGTATTTTTATTTTTTACTTTTAGGAGACAGGGTCTTACTCTCTTGCCTAGGCTGGAGTGCAGTGGCATGATCTCAGCTCACTTCAACCTCCACCTCCCATGCTCAAGTGATCTTCTTACCTCAGTCCCCCCGAGTAGCTGCGAATACAGGCATGTACCACCATGCCCAGCTAACTTTTTGTATATTTTGTAGAGATGGGGTCTCATCATGTTGCCCAGGCTAGTCTGGAACTCCTGAGCTCAAGTGATCCACCTGCGTCGGCCTCCCAAAGCACTGGGATTACAGGCATGAGCCACCATGCCTGGCCTTAACCACTCTTTTTAAACCCTTTGTGCTTTCCTATTGTCCCTTTCAGCCCTGATGATGAAATATTTGATTAACGTTTTTATATTTTATGCCACATGAGTGGTGGTCACTTGCTGAAGCTTCCAGGAAGCCTTTTAGAAGTGGAGAGATGCAGCTGGCATGTACCTTTTACCTTTTGCCCTTCTCATTCTTCTTCCTGCCTTGAACATGGCAGAGGTGAAGCAGCTATCTTATGGCGTTGAAGTGTTGAACCTGAGGGAAAAGGCCACTTACCAAGGTAGAAGGAGCCTGGGACAATGATGACGTTCTGGTTTTGCAGAATCAGCCCAGGGTAGCGGAACTCCATTCTTGTTGTGACATAAAAATAAACACTTATTTAGTTAGACCATTCTGGTCTAATTTCTTTCTTTCTTTCTTTCTTTCTTTCTTTCTTTCTTTCTTTTCTTTCTTTTTCTTTCTTTCTTTCTTTCTTTCTTTCTTTTTTTCTTTCTTTCTTTCTTTCTTTCTCTTTCTTTTCTTTCTTTCTTTCTTTCTTTCTTC
>NW_016804523.1:333779-436344 GCF_001698545.2 Rhinopithecus bieti
TTTTTTTTTTTTTTGGCCTACAGTAGTCCCAACTGTTATAACTACTTGCTTCTTAAGAGTAGCTCTGTTACTGGCTGTAGTTAGAGCAGTAATTCTGCAAGCGGCAGAATCATCTGGAGGGGTTGTTAAAATACAGGTTTCTGAGTCCCAACCTCAGAGATTCTGATTCAGTAAATCTGGGGAGGGGCCTGATAATTTGCATTTTTAACAATTTCCCTGGTGATGCCCATGCTGCCTTCTGGGATCCACACTTTAAGAGCCCACTAATATAAATGTACAGGAAAGAAAAAAATAAAACCAAAAAAATAAAAAATAAAAAAAGGAAAACAGTGTGTTGTGGTTTCAATGTATCCCTTCCTCAGGCAAGGGCTTGGAGTGGGTGGTGATACTTCAATGTCCATTTCTTGAATCCCCTAATTCTGTGACCCTGTTTACACTTTCCCAAAGACATAAATATTATCTAGTTTTAACTATTAGGTTCAAGAGATTCAAACTCTCCAAATGATTGGGTTAATATTTTCAAGGCAACCTAGGTATTCCAACATTGAGTAGGAACAATTAATTATTGAGTCAAATTGCTTCATGAAACCTTATCTTTCCTTGAAGGTACTAGGGTTTTACTTGGAATCCAGTACACATATGTAGTAAGTTTTAGGCACCTAAATGCCCAGGCAGAAGTTTGCTGTAGAGGCAGTACCCTCATGGAGAACCTCTGCTAGGGCAGTACAGAAGGAAAATGTGGGGTCAGAGCCCCCACACAGAGTCCCTATGGGGGCTCCGCTGAGTGGAGTTGTGACTTCCTTTTGCTGCCTCTGCCTGCCAGGACAACCCCTCTCCAAAGTTTGTTTGAGGGAACCGTTTTTCTCTTCTCTAATAGCAGTGAGTTTGGAAGAAACTCAAGGTGACATTGTCTTACCCATTCCTCTTTTAAAGACTCTCTTTCACATCGTCTACTAATAATTGTTAACTTTTCAAAGGAGCCAGGGTAGATTAATATTCTGCAAAAGTGGATTTATAGCCAGCCACCTCTGAGAACATGGCCTGAGTCACTCTCCCTGACTCATGCTCACTCCAGAATATTAATGATAAAAATCTTCTTTCTAAACACAGAAAATTTATGAGCAAACTTCAAGGTCCTCCATCCAAGTTTAGCAATTAATCTTGAAGCCAGATAGGAAAAGCAAATGAAGGCTATTTGTAGAGCAGCACAAAGGGATGCCCCAAATTTGGGTTTTCAGGCTGTCTACAGGTTGTGACTTCATTGACTCTTTGTCCTTCATTCTTCCTGCATTCTCCGAATTCAGGATAAGGTGGAATCTTCCCCAGTTATAAGGCCTAAGTGGTTTAAAATATAAGCTACTTTTGAGAATTCACAGAACAGAGTGATAAGTATTAAAATAATAATAATACATTTATTGGGCATATGTCCCTGTTTTAATGACTGAAACTTGAATTAAAAATTTTTTTTACATTTTTAATTTTTTAAATTGTATTATGTTTTATTTTAAGTTCCAGGATACAGGTGCAGAGCATGCAGGTTTGTTACTGATATGGTTTGGCTCTATGTCTCAATCCAAATCTCTTCTTGTAGCTCCCATAATTTTCATGTGTTGTGTGAGGGACCTGGTGGGAGATGATCAAATCATGGGGGCAGGTCTTTCTTGTGCTATTCTCGCAATTGTGAATGGGTATCATAAGATCTGAAGGTTTTAAAAACAGGAATCTCCCTGCACCAGCTCTCTTTTTGCCTGCTGCCATCCATGTAAGATGTAAGTTGCTCCTACTTGCCTTCCATCATGATTGCGAGGCCTCCCCAGCATGTGGAAATGTAAGTCCAATAAACCTCTTTCCTTTATAAATTACCCAGTCTCAGGTATATCTATATCAGCGACATGAAAATGGAGTAATACAATAAATTGGTACCAGGAGTGGGGTGCTACTGAAAAGATACCTGAAAATGTGGAAGCAACTTTGAAACTGGGTAATAGGCAGAGGTTGGAACAGTTTGGAGGGCTCAGAAGAAGATAAGAAAATGTGGGAAAGTTTGGAACTTCCTAGAGACTTGTTGAATGGCTTTGTTCAAAATGCTAATAGTGATATGGACAATAAAGTCCAGGCTGAAATGGTCTCAGATGGAAATGAGAAATTTGTTGGAAAGTGTAGCAAAGGTGAGTCTGATTATTTTTTAGCAAAGAGACCAGTGTTATTTTGCCCCTGCCCTAGAGATTTGTGGAACTTTGAGGTTGAGAGAAATGATTTAGGGTATCTGGCAGAAGAAATTTCTAAGCAGCAAAGCATTCAAAAGGTGACTTGGGTGCTGTTAAAGGAATTGTTTTAAAAGGGAAACAGAGCATAAAAGTTTGGAAAATTTGCAGCCTGACAATGCATTAGAAAAGAAAATTCCATTTTCTGAGAAGAAATTCAAGCCTGCTGCAGAAATTTGCACAAGTAGTGAGGAGCCGAATGTTAATCCCCAAGACAATGGGGAAAATACCTCCAGGGCATGTCAGAGGTCTTCATGGCAGCCCCTTCCATCACAAGCTGAGAGGCCTAGGAGGAAAAAGTGGTTTTGTGGGCCTGGCCCAGGGTCCCCATGCTGTGTCCAGCCTAGGGACTTGGTGCCCTGCATTCCAGTTGCTCCAGCCATGGCTGAAAGGAGCCAATGTAGAGCTCAGGCTGTGACTTCAGAGGGTGCAAGCCCCAAGCCTTGGCAGCTTCCATGTGGTGTTAAGCCTGCAAGTGCACAGAAGTCAAGAATTGGGGTTTGGGAACCTCTGCCTAGATTTCAGAGGATGTATGGAAATGCCTGGATGCCCAGGCAGAAGTTTGCTATACGGGCAGCACCCTTATGGAGAACCTCTGCTAGGGAAGTGCAGAAGGGAAATGTGGGGTCAGAGCCCCCACACAGAGTCCCTATGGGGGCTCTACCTAGTGGAGCTGTGAGAAAAGGGACACCATCCTCCAGACCCTGGAATGGTAGATCCACTGACAACTTGCCCCATGCACCTAGAAAAGCTGCACACACTCAATGCCAGCATGTGAAGGCAGCTGGGAGGGAGCCTGTACCCTGCAAAGCTACAGGGGTGGAGCTACCCAAGACCATGGAAGCCCACTTCTTGCACCAGCATGACCTGGATGTGAGACATGGAGTCAAAGGAGATCATTTGGAGCTTTAACATTGACTGTCTTGCTGGATTTTGAACTTGTATGGGGACTGTAGTAGCCCCTTTGTTTTGACCAATTTCTTCCATTGGAAATGGCTGTATTTACCCAATGCCTGTATCCCCATTGTATCTAGGAAGTAACTAACTTGCTTTTGATTTTACAGGCTCATAGGCAGAAGGGACTTGCCTTGTCTCAGATGAGACTTTTGACTGTGGACTTTTGAGTTAATGCTGAAATGAGTTAAGACTTTGGGGGACTATTGGGAAGGCACGATTAGTTTTGAAATGTGAGAACAGGAGATTTGGGAGGGGGCAGGGGCAGAATGATAGGGTTTGGCTCTGTGTCCCAACCCAAATCTTATCTTGTAGCACCCATAATTCCCACGTGTTGTGGGAGGGACCCAGTGGGACATGAATGAATTGTGGGGGTGGGTCTTTCCCATGCTTTTCTCATGATAGTGAATGGGTCTCATGAGATCTGATGGTTTTAAAAACAGGAGTTTCCCCGCACAAGCTCTCTTTTTCCCTGCTGCCATCCATGTAAGGTGTGACTTGCTCCTCCTTGCCTCCCACTATGATTGTGAGGCCTCCTCAGCCATGTGGAACTATAATTCCAATAAACCTCTTTCTTTTATAAATTGCCCCATCTTGGGTATGTCTTTATCATCAGCATGAAAACAGACTAATACAGTTACATATGTAAATGTGTGCCATGGTGGTTTGCTGTGCCTATCAACCCATCACCTCTGTATTAAGCCCTGCATGCATTAGCTATTTATCCTGATGCTCTCCCTCCTGCTGGCCCCTGACAGGCCCCAGTGTGTGTTGTTCCCCTCCCTGTATTCATGTGTTCTCATTGTTCAGTTCCCACTTATAAGTGAGAATATGCGATGTTTGGTTTTCTGTTCCTGTGTTAGCTTGCTGAGGATAATGGCTTCCAGTTGCATCCATGTCCTTGCAAAGGACATGATCTCATTTCTTTTTGTGGCTGCATAGTATTCCATGGTGTATATGTACCACATTTTCTTTATCCCGTCTATCATTGATGGGCATTTAGGTTGATTCCCTATCTTTGTTATTGTGAATGGTGCTGCAATAAACATACATGGGCACATATCTTTATAATAGAATGATTTATATTCCTTTGGATGTATACCCAGTAATGGGATTGATGGGTCAAATGGTATTTCTGGTACTAGGTCTTTGAGGAATTACCATACTGTCTTCTACAATGGTTGAACTAATTTACATTCCCATATTTTCATATAAACATATGAAAAAAAAATGTCTTCTTCGAAGAAGTGTCTGTTAATGTCCTTTGTCCACTTTTTAATGGAGTCGTTTGTGTTTTTCTTGTAAATTTGTTTAAGTTCCTTGTGGATTCTGGATATTAGGGCTTTGTCAGGTGGATAGATTGCAAAATTTTTCTCCCATTCTGTAGGTTGTCTTGAACGCTGAATTTTTAAGAGGTCATTTAGTCCTTCTACTGACATTTTGTGATAACCTCAAAAATTTTCCTATTTTATAGTTGGGTAACCCGGGCAAAGAGAGGGACTTAACTTTCCCTGTATCATAGCTACTAGTGCTGATGGTCAGTACTAGAAGCCCAGCAGAAGCTCTTAACCACATAATGTACAAACCAATCTGATCCCAACCAAAAGAAAACATACAAACAAGAAAACAACTTGACTCGGGGGATAAACTAGTCAGAAGGAAGTTTTGGATTGGTATTGTTTTGTTTTACTTCTCAGACATTTAAAGGATGTTATGGCAGCGTATATAAGTAAGAAGGAAATTTTGTCATGTGTCAAACGAATTCAGGGACTTCCAGCTTTAAGCTGCAACAGGAGAGATATAGGGCTCATAACAATTATAACATGTCCAATTCTTATAATTTTATACTATATAATTATATATATATTTATATAATATATAATACATGATAATAAATATGCAATATATAATATTGATTATAATGGGTTATATAATATGATATTTAGCATATATTATATAAAGTTTTTGGAACAGCTTTATCAAGATGTACTTCATATATTATAAAATATATTAAGGTGTATAATTCAATACTGTTTAATATAGTCACAGAGTTGTGCAACCATCACCACTAATTCCAGAACATTTTCATTATCCCCAAAATAAACTCTGTACCCACTAACAGTCACTTGCTATCTCCTTCCTCTCCCCTCCCTTTGCCTGGCAACCACTAATCTACTTGCTGTCTCTATGACGTTGCCTATTCTGGATATTGCATATAAATGGAATCATAAAATATAAGGTCTTTTGTGATGGGCTTCTTTCACTTAGCATAATGTTTTCAAGGTTCATTCACGTTTTAGAATGTATAAGTCAGTACTTCATTACTTTTTATGGCCAAATTATAATCCATTGTATGGAATACACCACATTTTGTGTATCTATAAATCAGTTGACGGACATCGTGGTTGTTTCCACTTTTTGGTGATTATTACCTAGATGTGGAATTGCTGAGTCAAACAGTAATTCTAAGGCTGAGGTGGGAGAATTGCTTGAATCTGGGAGGTGGAGGTTGCAGTGGGCTGAGATTGTACCACTGCACTCCAGACTGGGCAACAGAGTGAGACCCTGTCTCAAGTACACACACACACACATACACACACACACACACACAAATAGTAACTGTATTTTTAACTTTTAAAGAACTGCCAGACTGTTACTCAGAAATGGCTACACCATTTTACAATACCATCAATAACATGTGAGGGTTCCAATTCTCTACCCTTGCCAACGTTTGTTACTGTCTTTTATTTTAATCATGCTAAGGGATACAAAGTGATATATCATTGTAATTTTAATTTATAATTATGTAGTGGCTAATGATGTTGAAGATATTTTCATGTGCTTGTTAGCCATCTGAATATCTTCTTTGGAAAAATACCCATTCAGATCCTTTCCTCATTTGTTAATTGAGTTGTTTGTCATTTTGTTGTTGACTGTGAAAAGTTCTTTATATGGTAAGTGTTTTATCAGATATATGACTTGCAAGTATTTTCTCCCATTCTGTGGTTTTTATTTTCACTTATTTCCTGATGTTCTCTGACACACACAAGTTTTTGATTTGTGCTTTTGGTGTCATACATATGTAACTATCACCTAATATAAGATCACGAATGTTTATACCTAGGTTTTCTGCTAAGATTTTTATATTTTAGTTCTTACAATCAGATGTCTCCTACATTTTGAGTTAATTTTTATATATGATATGAGATAGGGTCCAACTTTATTCTTTTGCATGAGGATATCCAGTCACCCCAGGACCATTTGTTGAAAAGACTATTCTTTCCTCACTGAATTGTGTTGACATCTTTGTTCAAAATCAATTGATTATAAATGTAAGGGTTTATTTCTAGACTCTCAATTTTGTTCTATAGATCTATATAACTATCATTAGGCCAGTACAAAGTATTCAAGATGATTACTGTAGCTACATAGTAAGTTTTGAAATGAGGAAGTGTAAGTCTTCCAACTTTATTCCTCTTTTTCAGGACTATTTTGGCTATTCTGAGTTTGCTACATTTCCATGTGAATTTGAGGATAAGTTTGTCAAATTCTGTAAGCAAGACAGTTGAGATTTTGATAAGGCTTGAGTTTAATCTGTAAATTAATTTAGGGAGTGTTGCTATCTTAACAATATTAAGTCTTCCAATCCATGAACATAAAATGTCTTTCAATTTATTTAGGTATTTTTAAAATTCTTTCAATAATGTAGTTTTAAATAATCTTTCATTAGAGTTCTCTAGAGAAACAGAACTAGTAGTATACATATATGTGTGTGTGTATATATATATATATATGCCCCATGTGTACCTATGAAAGAGAGAGCAATTAATTATAAAGAATTGGCTCACGGAATTACGGAGATTGAGGAGTTCCAAGATTTTCAGTCAGCAAGCTGGAGAACCCAGGAGAGCTGACATTTCAGTTTGAGTCCAAAAGCCAGAAAAGATGAGCTCAAGCAATCAGGCAGGAGTTTCCTTTTATTTAGCCTTTTTGTTCTGTTGAGGTCTTCAGTTGATGCATTGAGGTCTTCTGTTGATGCGCTGAAGCCAACACACATTAGGGAGAGCAATCTGCTTTACTCTGCCTACTGGTTCAAATGTTGATTTCCTCCAGAGACACTCTCACAAACATGCCTAGACCTGCCTAGAATAACGCTTAGACAAGTGTCTGGGTAGCCCAAGGCCTAGCCCAGCGGACATAAAAAATAAATGACCACACACTTCCTTGTTTACATTTTTTCTAAATATTTTATTTTTAATGCTATTATAAATAAAATGTCTTTCTTAATTCCATTTTGGGTTGTTCATTGCTAGCATACAAAAGGAGAATTGATTTTTGAAGTTTGATATTTTGTCCTGTAGTCTTCCTGAATTCATTTATTAGTTATAATAGCTTTTTGTGTGTATGCATGGATTTTCTAGGATTTTCTATATACAAGATCATGCCATCTGCCAATAGAGATGATTTTACTTCTTCCTAGCCAATCTGGATGTCATTTATTTATTTCCTTTTTTTCTTAGTTCTTTTTGCTTAATTACCCCAGCTAGAAGCTCCAGTATAATGTTTATTAGAAATGGTAAGAGTGGCCCTCCTTGTCTTGTTCCTGGTTTAGTAGGGAAACTTTTCAATTTTATATAGTATGATGTTAGCTGTGAATTTTGTGTATTGACCTTTATTAGCTAAGAAAATTTCCTTCTTTACTATTTGTTATCATGAAAAGGTAATGAATTTTGCCAAATGTTTATTCTGTGTTTATGGGAATGATGATGTTTGTGGAGTAATTTTTGAAATGGCAAATAAATGAAATGGACTGATAGAAAAGGGTGTTCTCCACCCAAATGCCCATCAATCAACAAGTAGTTAAAAAACTGGTATAGGCTGGGCACCATGGTTCATGCCTACAATCCCAGCACTTTGGGAGGCCAAGGCGGGTGGATCACCTGAAGGTCAGGAGTTCAAGATCAGCCTGGCCAACATGGTGAAACCCCATCTCTACTTAAAATATAAAAAAAATTAGCCAGGCTTGGTGGCAGGGGCCTGTAATCCAAGCTACTTGAGAGACTGAGACAGGAGAATCACTTGAACCCAGGAGGCAGAGGTTGCAGTGAGCTGAGAACTCACCATTGCACTCCATCCTGGGCAGCAAGAGTGAAATTTCGTCTCAAAAAAACAAAAAACAAACAAACAAACAAACAAAACCAAAAAAACCAAGCTGGATGTGGTGGCTCACGCCTGTAATCTCAGCACTTTGGGAGGCCGAGGCAGGCAGATCACCTGAGGTCAGGAGTTAGAGACTAGCCTGGCCAATATGGTGAAACCTACTTCATCTCTACTAAAAATACAAAAATTAGCTGGGAATGGTGGCAGGCACCTGTAATCCCAGCTACTCAGGAGGCTGAGGCAGGAGAATCGTTTGAACCCAGGGGGTGGAGGTTGCAGTGAGCCAAGATCGCACCATTGTACTCCAGCCTGAGGTGCAAGAGCGAAACTTTGTCTCAAAAGACAAAACAAAACAAAGCAAAAAAAAAAAAAAAATAAATAATATATATATATTATAAAATTCATATATATATATGATACTACTTATTATAAAAAGGAATAATTAATGAATTTGCAGCAACCTGGTATGAAGATTGGAGACTATTATTCTAAGTGAAGTAACTCAGGAATGAACTAAACATCGCTATGTTCTCACTGAGATGTGGGAGCTAAACTATGAGGACCCCTAAAGGCTAAGAATGATACACATGGGCCGGCGCCAGTGCTCATGTCTCGTAATCCAAAGCATTTTGGGAGGCTGAGGTAGGTGGATCACTGAGGTCAGTTGAGTTCAAGACCAGCCTGGCCCAACATGGCCAAAACCTGTGTCTTACTAAAATACAAAAAATTAGCCTGGTGTGGTGGACATGCTGTAATCCAAGTACTCAGGAGGGCTGAGTGCAGGAGAATCATTTTTGAACCCTGGGAGGCAGAGGTTGCAGTGAGCTGAACTGCACCACCACACTCCAGTGTGGGTGACAGGCGAGACTCTGTCCAAAAACAAAACAAACAAAAACAAAATAAATAAGACCACAATGCTTTGGAGACGCAGCAGAAGGGTGGGAGGTGGATGAGGGATAAAACGGCTACAAATACGGTTCAGTGTATACTGCTCAGGTGATTGGGTGCACCAGGATTCTCACAAATAACCACTAAAGAACTTATCATGTAACCAAATACCACGCTGTACCCAATAACCTATGGGAAAAATAATAAAATTAAAGAAATAAGGGTGTTCTTAGGGAGCTCATCTGATTCAAGAATTTGTCTGAGGGCCAGGAGCAGTGCCTCAGCCTATAATCCAGCACTTTGGGAGGCCAAGGTGGGGCGGGTCACGAGATCAGGAGATCGAGACTATCTTGGCCTAGATGGTGAAGCTCCATCTCTTACTAAAATACAAAAATTAGCTGGGTGTGGTAGTGCATGCCTGTATTCCGAGCTATTTGGGAGTCCGATGCAGGGATCACTTTAACCGGGAGGCAGAGTTTGAAGTGAGCTGAGATCTTGCTACAGTATCCAGCCTGGCGACACAGAGCAAGATTCATCTCAAAAAAAAAAAAAAAAAAAAAAAAAAAAAAAAAAAAATTTGTGATTATGTGATTTGATCAAAAATATGTTAAAATATGTTAATAGATGACAAGATATTAAATGTCTTTCTTCCAAGCCTCAAGTCCATAGGCTAGTGAGAACTAACTATTTTTATTTTTTTTGTAATAAAATTTTGGTTAACCAATGTTTCTCAATGCCAAACAAAGTAACTGCCACTAAACTGTTTATTAAATACCTTCAAATTTTGATAACATTACTTCGCTTTATAGTTTTCAAGTTTTTTTAAAAGCAAAATAAGGCAGGCTTGATAAATTCCTGGTGTGGGGCGTTTCTTTTGACCACATCGGAGTCTGTTTCTAAGTTCCTAATGGTTTCAATCAAGATTCTCATTAATTTGTCGTTTCTCTGTTAAGAGGGCAATAATTTCCTCCACATTTATTTGAAATTGAATGGTCAATTAAAATACACACTAACCCTTAAATCGATTGGACTTCTAAGAGATTTTTCAAAAGGTATTTAGGGGGATATTAAAATAAATGATGCTTGAATGTTTAAAAGCCCCACAATTCTATTAAGGCCCACTCTAATTTAGGCAAAACCCATGCAATATGCAAAACGCTATAAAGAATGGAGCAGAGCAGTGAGGGGATCTATATTCTTCACTGAAAGGAAAGGATGGGCAGAAATAGCAAAGGCAGAGAGGTGGAGATTAACGGAGACAAAGAGAGGGGTGGTGGTTTCCAATCTCACACCTTAGCATCTCCTTAGAATAGGATATATATAAGACCCATGAAGAGAAGCTTGACACCAGACCCTGTGGAAACAGCCATATAACAAGGTGCCCTGTACCCAAAAATGACAGAGAACTGTCAGAGCCACCTTCTTTCCAGGGACTACACAAATCTGATCAATGATCATCCAAGTTGACCAAATAACAGTGACATCACCCCCCTCAAATTCTATGCTGCGTACAACTTCCTGGGCCATTTCGGGAGCTGAGGGGTGGGCAGGAACAAATCATACTCACCGAGATTGAATCTTCCTCCACCTAAGTAAAACAAGGAGTTGGAGTCAGCTACGATTTGACATTTTTCTTTTGAAGAATAAAGCATGTGCCATATTTTTAAGCATGAAACTTTTTTGGAAGAAGAAGCAAGCTGACAACTTAAGTTAAAAATCTTCCTTCCCTTTGATCTCTGCATTCCCTTACTCTTAGTAAAGAGTATTCATGTCAAGCAGACATGAATAAGTCATATACTTTGTGGTGAGAATAAAACAGAAGATGGAGGCAGGTCCACAGTGACAGAAATTCTCTCACTTACATTGAATAGGAACCTTCTGGGTTGCATGCTTTAAAAATAGAGGCATCGTGAAAAGACAGAGCCCAGAACCCAGGGGCCGATGAGAAGGCACTCTACCTTGTCAGAGGGGTATAGGGTATGGCTAAGAGAACAGCTGTGTTCAATCCTAACATCACAACTTACTAGCTGTGTGATCTTAGGTTGCTATTTACCCTCTTTTTACTTCAATTCCATCATTTGTAGATGGTGATAGTAATAGAATACTTCATAATGTTTTGGAGATGATTAAACGAGCTAATATATTCATAGCACTTAGAACAGTGTCTTGCCCAGGATTAGCACTTGGTGAACATTGATATCATCATCATCATCATCATCATCATCATCATCACTTGTGTCTATGTCAGGTGACAATGATTCTCATTCTGATTTTAGCATTTCCTTTTGCACAATAAAAAAGACTAGATCACTAGGACGAAGATCAGCTCTTTCCAAACATGTTTTTAACAGAAGAAATCATTTTCTTCTACTGCTAAAACACAAACTCTTAGAGAAGCTAAGCATATATGTACTCATTGATTTTTCAAATTCTAGTTGCTTAAATCAACAAAAATAAATAAATTTGGGAGCTCATATAACAAAATAGTCCAGGGGAGATCAGCTTCAAGAACAACTGAATACCAGGTTCAAAGCTGTTAGGATCCATTTTTTTTGTCTGTCTCTTCTCAGATCTACTTCCTCTCTTTCCACTTCATTCCTAGGATTCTTTGTCACTTTCCCTATTTATCACAAGATGGCTGCTAGCAGCTCTCAAAGTACTATACTTCTAAATTCCAATCTAGTGAAAAAGGGTGAACATTGTTTTCCCAGAACTCCCTGGGAATGTCCTGATACTCACTTTGATCGACCTGACATGGACTACAGGCCCAGCCCTACACCAATCACAAAGGCAAGAAGAATGTGTTCCACTGATGGGCTCCTTGCGTCAGTACCACCCCTGAGGCTGGGAAGGAGTCCTGCCTCTGAGGCCCGAGAGAGAGAATATTGTGTCTCTAGAAGGCTTGCTTTCACCCTACCTCCTTGGAAGTCCCCTTCGCAAAACCTGAGTGTTGCTAGTTCAAAGCCCACTGAACAAGGGGATCACTAACATTTGGCAATTTTCCAAGATTGCAAATCCTATCAAGGCCATTACTGTGGAAGAGGTCAGGGACCTGAGCAGCCCCCTGAAGGAGGTTACTTTGAGTCATTCTCAAATCATAGCATGCAGACATCCACCCACTCTACTGTTTTGTGAGGCATGGCTTTGGCTCTGTGCACCCACAGCAGTGCCAACTATCAAAGACCTGTATCCAATGGTGAGTAGGAGAGTCCTTTGGGTTGAATTGTACATTATATTATGTGTAATGCACCTCCTGTTCTCATTATGTATTGCAGTGGAACTAACATCTTCAAAACACAGTGGCTTAAATCAGTAACAATTTATTAGTATCTCTCTCAGTTCTGGGGTCCACTAGGCTCCTCTGGGCATTTCTGGCTTTGGGCTATCTGTGATTACAGTTGAGCAGTAGCCTAGTGCCATCTTGAAGGTGTTGTCACTCCCATGTAGGATGCCTGAATAGCTAGGGCTTGTTGGTCATCTCTCTCTCTTAGTGGCCCCTCTACCTAGTATGTCCAGCAGGGCAGCCTCAGGACAGTAAAATTTCTTACATGGAGGCTGAAGATACAAAGTGTACGTGTTCCAGGAGAACAAAGAAGAAGCTACATGACTTCTTTCAGACCCAGCCTTGGAAATTATAGTGTCACTTCTGCTGCACTTTGTTATTGATCAAGGCAATAACAAAGCCCACCCAGGTTCAAGGGGTGGGAACATAGACCCTACTCTCAGGCGGAGAAGTATCAAAGAATGTGCAGTGCTCTTAAAACCATCCTACTTCTAGGCCGTGTGCAATGGCTCACACCTGTAATCCCAGCATTTTGGGAGGCCATGGTGGGCAGATCATGAGGTCAAGAGATCAAGACTATCCTGGCCAAGATGGTGAAACCCCATCTCTACTAAAAATACAAAAATTAGCTGGGTGTGGTGGCATGAGCCTGTAGTCCCAGCTACTCAGGAGGCTAACGCAGGAGAATCGCTTGAACCCAGGAGGCGGAGGTTGCAGTGAACTGAGATCGTGCCACTGCACTCCAGCCTGGCGACAGAGTGAGACTCTGTCATGAAAAAGAAAACAAAACAAACAAACCAAAAATAAAACACAAAAAAACCCATCCTACTTCTTGAGGATGGCTTTGTGTTGACCTACTAAACAATGCACACCTTCCAGGCCTCTGACAAACCATGTCACACTTCTCCATTTGAAACCACATTTTAGAGATTATCTTTGTTCATGCTGTTCTGATTCTGTCCTGCTCTTGATGGAAATGAGTTATTCAAGAGGCGAGATTATCAAGGCATAGCAAGAAAAGTGGTTTCTTAAACAATTATGTGCTGGAAAAGAAACTTAGACATTATGTGCAAAAGCAATAGTCTCCATCTGGGCACATCAACCTATTAGAAACAGCAGTAATCCTTTTTAATATGTGTGAAAATATTACAACACCTCACCCTGGTGCAGCTTAGGCTTTTGCTAAGAAATACTACTAGAATAGAGAAAGACATTATCTTTATCACGTGCTTATTAAAAGTAGTGAGGCACCCTGAAGGAGCTGTGATACAACCTGAGGTTACTACCTGGAGTTTGAGCAACTTCAGGAGAAAGATGGTGCTATTTTCAAGGTGAGCTCCAGTACTAACTGCAAACCTTAGCGTGGCTTTATACACAAGGTAAAGGGGGAAATACGCAAACATCTGACTGCACTAAAGCTCCATGCTCTGCTGTTTATGGCTACCCCATCCTTATGGTGACTACTAAGCCCGTGAGTAAAATCAGAAGGCAGGGAGAAAGCAAAATGAGAATGTTTCTTCATGGCGTTCCAGAAGAAGTGGATTATGAAATCTTGATTCTCACATATTTTCAAGAGTGTTTAAGAAAGCATGGCATGGGTATAAGTGTGAAGGTATTGTCAAAACATGCAAATTATGCCTTCATTTTAATTTCTGGCACCAATTCCAGGCCTAATCCTTTTCATTAGACCTTAAATGCCTTCAAAGTAGTGGAAGGATGAAATTCCGCATTTTGGAATTGGCTCGGGACTAGGAGTTAAGTTTTGCTGAACAAAGAACATGCTGACTATAAAGTCAGTGAAGATGGCCTTCAGCCTTCTATTCCTTAGTGTGCTAACATTTGTGTACTAGTGACTGGCAGATGTCTAGATGGGCTGGACAGTTTTCTTCAGGGCTACATTAAAGTGTTACTTTCACACACTAGGAAGCATACAGACTTCGGCATGAGAAGATGTGAGCTTTAGAATAAGGAAACAATGGTAAATAATGGCAGAGATTTTGCCAAGAGGTTGCTGGAGGTAGCATCAAGCAATTGGATCAAATGACTGGCCCGTGGGCTGTCACAGGCAGTAGAACAGCCTCAAAATTCATTACTGCCTCAGCTTCCTGAGGGTCACATGGTGTAAAGAAACTGAAGGTGTGGAGGAGCGCATATAAACAGACCAGCTTGGAAAGGGGGGATTCAAACTTGCAACTTCAGATGGGCCTTTGGCACCAGCAATGTACTGATGTTTGTGGGCACATACCCAGCTGTTTCCTGTGTGGTGAGTTTATCCCCAACAAATACACCAGCTGGTCGAGTTTTATTTCCTTGTTGACTTTTTGCTGCTATCTAGAGAGTCCTGGTAACTGTAAACAAAGATTTAGAACACTAATAAAGTGTCAGGCGCCAATGCAGTGGACTCTGAGCAGGTACTAAAATCCAGGAGCCTGTGGATAGGCACATGGCATGGGGGGGGTGGGGCCCAGCCACACAGGATGGTGGGGAGTATGAGGAGGCCTAGAGCAGGAAGGTGGGATGAGAAAAGGGATCTGATTGCTGAAGTCACACGTTCATTGTCCAAGGTCCAGGCACTTGTAGTAGATGCTGGTGGATGAGCAGGGTCTCCAGCCTCCAGCTGCTGTATTGACTGCTAAAAACTCACAGAGGTCCTCTTCTCCAAGGATCACCCTCAGTTAATGCCCAGAAAGTTACACTTCCTAAATGGTTTCATCAGCAGAAGTCTATGGCAATGACTGACTGATACAGGAGTTCAAAAGGCAAACCGCTTTGTCTTAATGATGAGGACTATCATGCAGTGTTGTAATTTATGCTCCAGATCCTCTCTCAGATCAGGCCAGGTTTAGATTTTTCCTGAGCACGCATCTTTGCTTGACTTCTTACCCTAGCTGTCCTGTCTGCTTTTCTTCTTTAGATGCTTCTTTTGAGAGTCCTTCCTCAAGAGGACTGAAGCCATGTGTGCCTGATTTTTCCTGTCTTGCGTTCTGCTTCTGGGGAACCCAACCTAAGATAGCATTGAGAGTTTTAGGCCCCATTGCCGTGGTTCAGTCTGGCAGGAGGAGGACAGGGCATTGAAACAGAAAGTCCCTAGAGATGTGTATTTAGGGCAAATTCTCCATGTGTCTCTGTGAAAAATGGCAGGTAGAAGTTGGAGACGTACTTTGAGGAGTAGATGTCGGCTCCTGGGGAAAATGAGTTGACAGAGGATGGGTGTCAGGGGCTCAACTAGGAAAGTACAACTAGAGCTCTCAGTAAGAGAACCAAGGATAAATCCAGTGCTAGAGCCTGGGATCAGCAAAGCCAGAGTAGGGAATGCTATGACTTGTAGGATACATGGAGAATCAGGCTCATGTCTGACTCACTAAATCCTTGGTTGGTTTGTGGCAAGGGTTGGCCACTTTTTAGCCATGTAAACCTGGGCAAGTTAATCTTCAAATCGAAACTCTCATTTCTTCATCTGTAAAGTGGCATATAGCATGCATTCAAGACACAGTAAATATTTTATTATATAAATATTATTCTAAGCCACAGTGGTTAATGAAACTTTTTGCCTGATGAAAGGTAGACCTGGCTTTCTAGACAAGGCCCACCTATAAATCCAGACTTGGAAAGCAAAGAAATGTGAAGCTATAGGATACAAAGTAGAGACTGAAATAATGGCTCAACCAACTGGAAAGCCCATGATATTGCTTATATGGTTACCCATGGTCTTGCATCTTAAAGGCCAGAATCCCAGGGTTGCCTTCTTGTATATTCAGTCTTAAGGGAAGTAAACAACTGTACTGAGAGAGAGACAGAGAGAGAGACAGAGAGAGAGAGAGAGAGAGAGAGAGAGAGAGAGAGACCAGGAATCCTCCAGATTTGGAATTGGGCCATTATTAATCTGGAATTGCACACAAGAGGGTATGCTCAGGACAGAAAGTTGGCCAGTCAATAGTAATTAACCTGAAGTCTGAAGTTTCTAGCTTGGCAGACACTACATTCACCATGCCAGATTCCTAGTGCCCAAATCAAACTGGAATTTCCCAGAGATAAAAGAAGCAGGAATCCTTAACCTCTCAAATATTCTTTCCCTAGAACTACTTTTTTTTTTTTTTTTTTTGGCATTATCACACTTTTACTTGTAAAGTATATATACTTAGATAAATGACCAAAATAGCCTCACAAATAGTAGGATTATAGGTGATCTTCATTTACTTCAATTTTTTTTTTAATAGAGAACATACTTTTATGGAATAATCCTGTTTGTTTGTTTGTTTGTTTGTTGGTTGGTTTTTAAGTTCAGGGGTACATGTATAGGTTTGTTATGTAGGTAAACTTGTGTCACAGAGGTTTGTTGTATAGATTACTTCATCACCCATGTATTAAGCCTAGTACCCATGAGTTATTTTGCCTGATCCTCTCCCTCCTCCCACCCTCCACCTTCCAATAGGCCCCAGTGTCTGTTGTTTCCCTCTTTGTGTCCATGTGTTCTCATCATTTAGCTCTCACTTATGAGAACATGCTGTATTTGGTTTTCTGTAGAACCACCTTCTACTGTCTCTTTACTACTAGTACAGAGTTGCATGGTCCTCATTTTAGGAAAGGGTTCCCAGAAGCAGACCTTGAGATGAGAAATCACATGCAACTCAATTTATTGAGGAAGTTTTTCAAGGTAGAACTGGGTGTAAAAAGCAGGAAAGAGAAGGGAAAAGCCAAGCAGAGATTCAGCCTCAGCCTGATTCCACGGGGGAGCTTCAGAGTGAAAATTATACCTTAGATTTGTCTGAACTACAAGGCAAAGGAGCTGGGCTTCCATTTTCCCGCACCAGTCAGTCATTGAATAAGGGCCATGATTGAGGGTGTAAAATCCCAGGAACTTCTGTTTCACAGTAGCCACCCCAGTGGCCTAAGGGTGGTTCTCCATAGAGAATCACAGAGATGGATAATTAGAAACATAACATGTAAGAGGTAAGAAAAGGCACCCTGAAAAACTAAAAGAAATTCAGGGTAACCTGAGTGGAACACTGACAGATATGCTACCACACTAAGAATTCTCTTAAGGACATAGAAAAGGCTAATCATTTCTGCAGATATGCAGTTTATTCTACATGTGTTAATGTTATAAAATGGGGAAGGCATAGGATTAGTATTTAGAAAGTGTGAGTTTTAGTCCTGGATTGAATTCATACAAACTTTGTGATCTTGCATGAATCACTCAAACTGCCTGGGCTCCAGTTTCTACATCTATAAAGTGGGTTTGTTATTTTCAGCTTTTAATACAAATTGATATTTTCTGCTGGCTCTACTGGCTTTTGATATGTTTTAAAATCTCAGACAGAGTAGTAGATTTTCAATTTTGTCTTCATTTTCTTTTATATTTTAAGCCATAATCTTGGCCATTCAAATACAGGACTGTTCTTTTTTTTTTTTTTTTTTTGAGATGGAGTCTCGCTCTGTCACTCAGGCTGGAGTGCAGTGGCGCGATCTCAGCTCACTGCAAGCTCCGCCTCCCAGGTTCCCGCCATTCTCTTGCCTCAGCCTCCTGAGTAGCTGGGACTACAGGTGCCTGCCACCATGCCTGGCTAATTTTTTGTATTTTTAGTAGAGACAGGGTTTATCACTACATAATGTCTCTTTTTATGCTTTTTGGCCTGGATCCAATGTCATCTGACATTCATATTGCCATATCAGCTTTCTTTTGGTTAGTGATTGCATTACTTGTTTTTTCCCATTTCTTTATTTTCAACCTTTCTGAACCATTATGTTTTAAGTGTATTTATTATAAATCACATATGATTGGATTTTTATATACCTGGCCTGATTATCTTGCTCTTATAAGTAAGTTGATTCTTTTATATTTATTTTGATTACTGCTCTATTTGGACTTAGTTATTATATATTTTATGTTTACCATGCTCTTTTTTTGCTTATTTTACCTCTTTTCTTTCTTCCTGTTTGATTGATAGTTTTAACATTTTAACATTTTTAAGTGAAAAAAAAATCTGAACAGAATTTAAATGATTTAGTATCTCTGCTCTTCTCCCAAATAACCCAAGAACTAAGTATACTTTTAGCACACACATAATATCTTTCCCATCTATGTCTTTCTTGGTGTTATTTGAATTTTATCTCATAATGTGAAAAATACCATTCTTTTAAAAAGTCAATAGTTAATTAAATTGATCATAATATTTTATGAAATTCTGTATTGTTGTTTCTGCACTCCACTCTATTCTTCTATATCTCTTAGGGTGTTTTCTTCTGCCTGAAATACTTTCTTCAGCAGTTATTTTAGTGAAGACTAGTGGGTAATAGTCTCTTATTATTTCCATTTCATCTAGAGTGAACTCAGTCCTGTTAGTTTATTTTGTTTCTGTCTTTCTTAGCATTACTTCCTTATGTGTTTTGGAATTTTATTATTGAATGGAGGTCTCTCTCTCTCTCTCTCTCTCTCTCTCTCTCTCCCCCCCGCCATTTTGTGTCTCACAGTCTTGCAGATTTATATTTAATCTCTTCTTCCACCATTTCTCAATAACATTTATTCAAAAACCAGGTCTTATATTGGTAGCTCAAGGCTCCCAAACTGCATTGAAATTGAGGTTTTTCCACATTCAGCTACCAAGTCAGCAGTTAAGCCTAAGTTCAGGATAAAAGACTTTATTTTCTATGGCTTCCCTACTGTTCAGTTTTATAGTTCAGACACTGGTTTTAAGAGTTTATTTCAGCCCCCTTTAATGCATGAGAGAACCTCAAACTTGTTACTAGTTCCAAGCCATGAGTGCGAAGAGTGAATCTCTTACTTCCCATGGGATGCTTTTTAGCTTTGCTACCCCACAGGGCCCCAGATGCCTCCATTTGCTTCTCGATGTGGAGTCAGTTGAATCTACAAATTCAATCCCAGTCTGAGTTCACTTCCATTTCTGGGTCTCAGAAATATTGATTGCTGTTTCAAGTTGGTTATGTTGTATTAAATTCTTTGCAGGTGTCATATTTTGTATCAGTCAGATACTGCTGAATTAAAAACTTCTAAAATGGAGTAGTTTAGTATAGCAGTTGTTAATTCTCACTAATTTTTCTGGGGTTTGGCTAATGTGGGCTGGGCTCAGCTGGGCAACTGTGCTTTATTCTGCAGGAAGTGAATTGGGGGAATAGAAACCGTGGCTTCTTTATCTCCATGCTATCGGTCTTCTGTTGGTATCCTTGATAGCTCAGCCTGATTATAGCCAAAGGACTAGGGTAACATTGATGCATACATAAGTGCCAGTCTCCTGGGCACAGAGTTGAGTAGAGAAGGTGACAGAAAGCAATGGAGAATATCCAGTGCATGACCCAAGGGGAGTCATGGGCAGTTGGAAAATCACTGGGAGACACAGGCCACGTGCAAACACGAAATGAAGAGGACTCACAAGTTTAAAAAGGATATGATCACCCAAGACATATTTTGGACACTTACTTTCTTGGGCTTTTGGACATTGGCAACTCTTGGCTCAGATGGAGGATACTGAGGCAGAGGGGACCACGTTTCTCCAAGTGGGAAAATCCTGTCACCTTTGGAAGCTTGTCTTGCACTCAAAGAAATATAACACCCCATGGACTTTTATGACTTAGCTCTCATTAATCTGGGGTTTTATACTAAAACTAATAAAAGAAAAGAACAAATTTTCCATTCAGTGGATACTGCAGTGACAGAAAAGCTGTTGAGTTCCAGCTCTGCTGCTGTCAAGCTCTGTGACCTTGGACAATTCACGGGGTTTCCTTAGCCTCCAGTTTCCTGCTGCAGAAAGTGAGAAGGTTGAATCAAATGCCTTCACATCTCTAAAAACTCAGATAGCTACAGCTTATAGGTGGGATAAATGGCTTGCATTTAAACATTTTTATTCAAAAACCTTTAACAGTAACTGCCCATGTTCTGGTTTCCTTGCTGAATCCCTTGAGCCAAGGAGAATCTTAAAAAATAACTTTGTGTTTTCCATCTTCTCTACTGTAATTCTTAAGTCCATTATTTTCTTCTACACCCCCAAGCAAAGAAAAGCCATCTCTGATAGCTGCTCGAGGCAAACTATGGTTTGATAATGGCAAAAGGAGAAGCTAGCAGCCTGCAAATTTAGATTTCCAGCATGTGTACTGATTTCCTGGCCTCATAGACATCTCAGTAATTATTTAGAATTATGCATAATTTACCTACTTTCATTTTCTAAGAAATTGTCATTTTTAAGGTCAGAGTTTGACAGTTTATTGGTTTGTCCTGTAGAAATAAATTGGGGGTATTTGGAGCTAGAGTCTTTAATGTGTGCAGTTGGGGCCATAGATGTGAAGCTGCCTCCTATTTATAGCTGGGTAAGCTTAATCGTTGCTTTTCAATCTAAATAGAAAGGCTCTGTTTACTGCTGCTTTTAATTGTAGCAAGCTGGTGAAAAGGCATGCAGGGCCTCTTCAGTAAAGGCAACTCAGTGAAAGCATTTTGTCAATAAATTATTACTGCCATCATGAAAACCATGCACAACATTCAAATATAAAGCAAGAAACAGCTCAGATTCTCTCTTCAGTGGGAGAATCTTTGATGAACCCAGTGCATAGCTTTTAAATGTTCTTAATTCATTTATTTTTTCTCATTTTCTTAGAATATTAGAGCTGATAAGGGCATGTGGTTCTCCTTATTCTTCAGTTTTAATTTTAAGGATGAAAATCTGAGTTCCTTGTGCAGGTCTGAGACATGTTTATGTCCAAAATCATAAACAGGAAAGATTATCTGGGAAATCAGAATGTCAACCCCCTTTCTGTATGTTCCTGTTTGAAAGAGAACTATGAGGCACACTGAAACTTTATTTAGAGAGTTCCCTCTTTGATAAAGATCTTCTCAAAAATTTTCTGCCAAATGTGCCATTTTATCATCAAATCTCTGGAATTTGGGTAGCATAGCATAAGGATCCAATTCTGATTTGGAACAAAATCACAAACCCAAGTTTTTGAAAGAAAGCTCCAGAAGGAGAAGCTTCATGTGGGAAGGTAGGTATGAGTGGAGGATTATACTCTCCAAACATGACCACTGCAGTAAATGCAGTCTCACATGCTCTTCCAGACCTTGACACTCTCCATCAAAAGGAGTCTATTTCCCCATCTCTTGAACTTTGACAGTCTTTATGAATGCCTCAAATGAGTAGAATGCAACCAAAGTAATTTTTAGTGACTTTTGAAGTTAAGTCATAAAAAGCACTACAATTTCCACTTTTCTCTTTCAGGATGCTCACCCTTGGAGACCAGCAACAATGTGTGCAGAAACCCAGGCCATGTGGAGAGGCCCCACGTACGTGTCCAGCTGAGGTCCCAGCTGACAGCTGGCATTGACATGTGAGTGAGACTCTGAACTGTCCCAGCTGATGACAAGTGCAGTTTGAGCGAGCTATCCCTGTTGGACCTGTCAAAACTGCAGATTTCATGAAGAAAATAAGTGTTGTTGATTTAAGCCAGTAAGTTTTGACATACTATGTTACACAGCCATAGTAACTGGAAGAGTGTGAAACAAATACTATTCTCTTGAGTCTCATTTCTCTATAAAGTATATCTTCCCCCTTCCTTACATAAGGATTCTTTCTCTTTTTCTCTCAGACAGTTCTGTTATCCCTGCTAGTGATGCTATTACTACTTCAAATACTATTGTTTTCATATCTGTTGCTACTACTGAAAATAAGATAATTTTATAACTAATGTTGAATATGCATCTACTGTACAGATTGACGTCCTTAACATGTATTAAATCACTTAATTCTTATATCAAAAGCATTGAATTGTATTGCCCCACGATTCATGTGCTGAAGTCCTCACCTTTAGTATTCACGATGTGACCTATTTGGAGATATGGTCTTTAAAGATATGAAATGAAGTCATTAAAGTAGTCCTTAATCCAATATGACTGGTGTCCTTATAAGAAGAGGAGATAGGACACAGACACACACAGAAGCAAGATCAGGTGAAGATATAGAGAAAAGATGCCCATCTACAGGCCAAGGAGAAAGGGCCTCAGAATAAACCAACCCTGTCGAATCTTTGATCTTGACCTTCTAGCTTTCCAAATATGAGAAAACAAATTTCTGTTGTTTAAGCCACAAAGTCTGTGGTACTTTGTTATGGAAAACCTAGAAAACTAATACAACTTTATGAGTAAAGTACTATTAAACTTTAGATAAGGAATCCACAAATGAGAAAGCTGACACATTGTGAAGGTAAGTAACTTGCCCGAGGTTATACAGTTTTATTTCCTTTCAGAAATAAGAAAACAAGGGCCCAATAACTTGAGTTTCATGAAGTTTCACAGTCAGTTTAAAGAAAGATTCAAAACTAAAAAAGTCAAACTCTACCCTATATTTACACCATTTCGTATCAGAGTCCTCAGAAATTTGTCACTTAGTCCTGTTAGCTAAATTAAGACAGGATGGCAGCATTATTGAGCAACAACTACTTACATAGCACTTACAATCTCAGTTTTTCTTCCTAAAAGAACCTCAATTTTGTTCAAGTGCCCTGTCTTTATGTAGCCCATGTGAGTCCAAGGAATACCCTCAGCTTCAGGAGTAACTCTGATTGGGTTAAGGGTTAGCCCATACCCCCTTGTCTGTGATTCGTTTGTAAAAAGTCCTGTGACCCAGTTCTGGCCAATGATATGTGAAGGGAGGTTTGTGGAAGACTTCTGGGAAAGTTCTGCCTTGCTCTAAAGAACAAGCTGTTCTCCTGCTCTCTCCCCAGATTTGAATGAAAATGGATGAATCCACAATTGTCCTATGGTGGGAACCAGCCTTAAAAATGAAGCCAACCATGTGTATAGCAAAGACAAGAAATGTAGAGAACCTAAGTCCTAGGTAATAACACTGGGGTACTGGATCAACCAGCTTTTATTAAACTTCCTGTTAAATGAGCTTATATATTCTCTCATTTTAAAAAGCCAGTTTAGAATATATTGAAATCACTGAAAGTTAATGGCTGCAAAAGCATCTCAGTAGAGTTGACCCTTGTACAAGGTTGAGGGTAGGAGTGTAGACACCCTGTGCTGCCAAAAATCCATGTCTAACTTTTGACTCCCCCAAAACTTAACTAGTAGCAACCAATTGTGGACCAGAAGCCTTCCTGATAACATAAACAGTCAATTATCACATATTTTGTATGTTATATATATTATACACTGTATTCTTATAATAAAGTAACCTAGAGAAAAGGAAATGTTATTAAGAAAATCATTACTATTCATTAAGTAGAAGTGAATCATCATAAAGGTCTTCATCCTCTTCTCACTTTGAGTAGGATGAGGAGGAAGAGGAGGGGGTGGTCTTGCTGTCTCAGGGGTGGCAGAGGTAGAAGAGGTGGAGCAGGTTGAAAGGGAGGCAAGAGAGACAGGTGCTTTTATTTTAAAAAGTCCACGTGTATGTGGACTCACACAATTCAAATTCATGTTGTTCAAGGGTCAACAGTAGTTCCAAATTTCTCCAACGGAGCAAATGATCTCTACCCTCTGTCCCCATAGCAGCCATATCCAAGATTGGCTTTATCTCTTCTAGCTCTGTCTTCTTAGGCTATAAATGGCTGAATGGCTTCCTTCTCACATGAAGGATCATAGATGAACTCTGTGAAATCTCCCCAAACCAGTCCTGAAATAGAAAATGTTGGAATCTCAGCATTAAGGTGGTCCATTCTGTACAACACAGCTTAAATGAGGTTATTTCACAGCAACACTTGCAGCAGAAAGAGAACACGTGGCATATTCCCGGCTTCTTGAGTGAGTCATAGTGCTGGAAAAGAGATCAGGCTCTTCTCTTCTCTAGTCCAAGATTGTTCTTTGCTTCTATTTCCGAGATTTACTGAATTATGATGAAAGTGAAATTAGTTAGTAGTCTTAGCCAGGTAATTATATTTTTAAACTACAAGGAGAAATAGGCTTTGAGGCATCATTTATAGAATGCAAGCTTTTAAATACCAAATATTTATATAGAGCCTTGGTTCTTACATTTTTAAAGTTTTTCTCTTAATTAATATAATTTTCACTTATTATCAACTCTGGGAGATAACTGTAGCAGGTCTTGTCAATTGCATTATACAAATAATTTTGGACAAAAGGAGTTATTTACTTAAGTTGATTGAATCAAAACTTGAATCTAAAACTCCTGACCCGAAGTACAGTGCTCTTTCCAATTATTTCTCCACTCGACCTCTTTCACATTTAAAATTCACTTTAGCCTTAACATTTTTTAAAAATAAACTTTTTGAGATAATTGTAGATTCACATGAAGTTATAAAAAATGATACAGAGGAATCTTGTGTACCAATTACCCAGTGTCCTCCAATGGTGACATCTTACAAAACTATAGTGTAATATCACAACAAGGATATTGATATTGATACAGTGAAGTTACAGAACATTTCCATCATCACAAGGATCATTCATGCTATACTTTTTTTTTTTTTTTTATACTTTAAGTTCTAGGGTACATGTGCATAACGTGCAGGTTTGTTACATATGTATACTTGTGCCATGTTGGTGTGCTGCACCCATCAACTCGTCAGCACCCATCAATTCGTCATTTATATCAGGTATAACTCCCAATGCAATCCCTCCCCCCTCCCCCCTCCCCATGATAGGCCCCGATGTGTGATGTTCCCCTTCCCGAGTCCACGTGATCTCATTGTTCAGTTCCCACCTATGAGTGAGAACATGCGGTGTTTGGTTTTCTGTTCTTGTGATCATGCTATACTTTTATAGTCAAACCAACTTCCCTTTCACCCGTACGTGGTCCTTAGCCCCTGGCAACAAGCAATCTGTTTTTCATTTCTTTAATTTTGTCATTTTAAGAATGCTATATAAAGAGAGCTTTATCATATGAAATCTTTGGGGATTGGCTTTTCTTTTCAGTCAGTATAATTCCCTGGAGATTTATTCAGATTATTGCATGTATCAGTAGCTCCTTCCATTGTCTTGCTGAGTAGTATTTCATCGTACAGAATGGTTTGTTTAACTATGCATCACCTGAAGGACATCTGGGTGCCTTGTAGTTTGGGGCTATTATGAATAAATCTGCTATAAGTATTCATGTACAGGTTTTTGTGTGAACATAAATTTTTATTTATCTGAGATAAATGCTCAGGAGAGCAATTGCTGGGCCATATAGCAGGTGCATTTTTTTTTTTTTTTTTTTTTTTTTTTTGAGACTGAGTCTCACAGTGTTGCCCAGGCTGGAGTGCAGTGGCATGATCTTGGCTCACTGCAACCTCTGCCTCCCGGATTCAAGTGATTCTCCTGCCTCAGCCTCCTGAGTAGCTGGGATTACAGGTGGCCACCCCCATGCCCAGCTAATTTACTGTATTTTCAGTAGAGATGGGGTTTCACCATGTTGGCCAGGCTGGTCTCGAACTCCTGACCTCGTGATCTTCCTGCCTCAGCCTCCCAAAGTGCTGGGATTACAGGCATGAGCCACCACGCCTGGCCTCGCGGGTGCATGTTTATTCCTTTTTTAAGGAACTGTGGAACTCTTTCCAGAATAGCCACATCACTTTATATTCCCAGCAGCAATATATGAGTGATATGATATCTCTGCATCCTTTCCAATATTTGGTTTTGTTAATTCTTTTTTTCATTTTAGCTATTCTGATAGATGTGTAATGATATCTCAATGTGATTTTAATTTGCTTTTCCCAAGTGGCTAATGTTGTTGAACTTCCTTTTATGTGTTTAATTTCCGTCAATGTAACATCTTCAGTGAAATATCTCTTTCTTTTGCCTGTTTTCTAATTGAATTGTTTGTTTACTGTTGCATTTTTCCTGAGTTATAGGACAACTTAATACAATGCCATCTAGTGTTCCAACCTTTGCCAGCAAGAGAACTGAGGCATCACCCAAAATAAAATGAAAAATATACATGTTTTTACAGCAGCACACACGTTTATAGAAGCACAACTGCAAAATACGGAACCAGCCTAAAGGCCCAATGACCAATGAGTGGATAAAGAAAATGTGGTATATATATACCATGGAATACTACTCAGCCATAAAAAGGAATGAAATAATGGCATTCACAGCAACCTGGATGGAATTGGAGCCCATTATTCCAAGTGAAGCAACTCAGGAATGGAAAACTAAACATTGTATGTTCTCACTTATAAATGGGAGCTAAGCTATGAGGATGCAAAGGCATAAGAATGACATAATGAACTCTGGGGACTCGGGTCATACTACACATTGAGTATAGTGTACACTGCTCAGGTGATGGGTACATCAAAATCTCAGAAGTCACCACAGAAAAACTTATTCATGTAACCAAATACCACCTGTTCCCCCCACACTATTGAAATAATAAAAAAAAAAAAGAAAAAAATTATTAGCTATCGTAACCGGGATGACGTGATATCTCACTGTGGTTTTGATTTGCATTTTCCTGATACTCAGTGGTGTTGAGCATTTTTTCTTATACTTGTTGGCCATTTGTATGTCTCCTTTTGAGAAATGTCTATTCAGACCATTTGTCCATTTTAAAAACTGGATGATGATGATGATGATGATGACAATGATTTGCTGTTGAGTTACTAGTATATTCTGGTTGTTAGTTCCTTGTTAGATGAATACTTTGCAAATATTTTCTCTCATTCTTCAGGTTGTCTCTTTACTCTGTTGATTGTTTTCTTTGCTGTGCAGAAGCTTTTGAGATTGATTTAATCCTATTTGCCTATTTTTACTTTTGTGGTCTGTGCTGTTGAGGTCTTATTTATAAAATCTTTGCCCAGGCCAATGTCCTGAAGCATTTCCCTTATGATTTTTTTCTAGTAGTTTTATGATTTCAGGTCTTACATTTAGGTCTTTAATTTGTTTTGAGTTGATCTTTGTATATGGTGAGAGATAGGGATCTAGTTTTATTATTCTGTGTGTGGATATTCAGTTTTCCCAGCACTCTTTATTGAAGAGACTGTCCTTACTCTATTACACTCCATACCAAGACACCAAAGTCTGTTCTAGAAATATGTTAGCTGCTCCTTCAAGGTAGATTTTAAAGCCTTGGGGAAATTTGGGAGGATTTATTGTTTTTAGAATCCCTTTTTCTGTAAGAGGAAATGTCTCTTCACCCATATTTCCAAAACTATTTTCCTTTTTTTTTTTTTTTCGTTCTTAGGTCAACTCTGTCCCTGGATTGAGAGGATTCAGGATAAGGCTTTATTTAAGATTTTTCTGTTTCTAACTACATCCAGACAACCAGCCAATTGTATGGTTTGACTCAGTGAGAAAGATGAGCCTAACCAATCCCTTGTACTCACATTGGCGGCGGTGGCTGGTGAAGGTCCTGGGCAAGCAAGCATTTGTTGAGGGGCCGCCTTGCTTTGGGCACTACTGCTCCCACCTTGCTTTAGGCACTATGAGTACATTATTTTATTTGAGGTTTATGAAAATTCCCTGACATCACTACTATCATTATCCTCATTTTATAAACAAGAAAATGGAAGCTCAGTAAAGGGAAGTATTTGTCAACAATTTCTCAAGATCCATATCACTGTCACCTCTTGAACCCTGTCAGCTCTTGCTGATTACAGGAGAACATTATATTCTTTCCTCTCCTTTTTTGAAATTTAAGATAAAGTAAAGATAATAAGATGACATCCACCTAATATCCATTATGAGGAATTGATCATTGTTCACATTTTATCTCACTTGTTTAAAGTATTTTAAAGAAAATGTTAAATGCCTTTGACCCTCACTTTCAACCTCATCCTATTGCCACTCTCATTTCCATTCCTACTCCCAAGAATAAATTCCTCTTTTTTTTTTTTTTTTTTTTTTTTTGTATTTTTAGTAGAGACAGGGTTTCACCATGTTAGCCAGCCTGGTCTTGAACTCCTGATCTCCTCAGGGGATCTGCCCGCTTCAGCCTCCCAAAGTGCTACAATTACAGGCATGAGCCATCACACCTGGCCCCTCTTTTTCTCATAGCATTTTGTGAGGGCTGGGTGTGGGCTTTCTCTAAGTTTGCAAAAGACATCAAGAGTTCTCTCTCATTTACATTTAAGGGAGAAGGGCAGTGTCTCTTTTCAGGCCACACCAAGACACCTAACTTATAGCAAAGAATAAATCTTTACTATTAGTATAGTAAGAATAAATCTTTACTATAAGTTTACTATTTTTTTTTCTTGTAGTTCATTTTTCTGTACCTCTCAAAGACTTTCTTGAGGAAGAAGGCTTCATTCTCCTTACTGCTTCTCCTCCCATGGGTTTTGCGAATCCTAGTTTTTAGAACATGCCTCCTGTCTTAGCTTGCTCCTTTGTGCTTTGGCCCCCATGGTTTGTGATGTTGCTGCCAAGGTGTGAGCTCAAGACAGAGTGGTGGCCTTGGTAGAGCTGAAGCGACCCATTGTCACTTTGGTTGGGACAGTTTTTTGCTCTCAACTCATGCTGATAATTGTTAAATTCCAAAGACAACTAGGAACATCCCTTTGCATTTTTTTCCTGAGTTATAGGACAACTTAATACAATGCCATCTAGTGTTCCAACCTTTGCCAGCAAGAGAACTGAGGCATCACCCAAAATATAGTAAACAGACTTAAAAAAAGAAAAAAGATGTTTTGACTAAAATAACATAAATCTGAAACTTGAAATGTTTTTTCTTTTTAATCACCATCGCACTGTAGCACATGCTCTAGGTGGTGCCCTACTCATATCCTCCTTCCCTTTATCCTCTTTGCCTAACCGCTGCAGGGCACAATGGTCCAGCTAAGCTAGCTGCACCTGCTTTTTTAAAATTTTTTAATTTTTTTGCCAAGGTCTTGCTCTGACCTCTTAAGCCACATTGCCCAGAGTGGAAGGCTGAAATTACATGGAATTTCTGTGCTCTGAGAGCAGCCTCAGTAAATGACTGATATGGATTGTATTAGTCTGTTCATGCATTGCAAAATACCTGAGACTGGGTAATTTGTAAAGAAAAGAGGTTTAATCGATTCACAGTTCTGCAGGCTGTACAGGAAGCATAGTGGCTTCTGCTTCTGGGGACGCCTCTGGAAGTTTCCAATCATGGCAGAAGAGGAAGAGAGTATAAGATTTCTCACATGGCAGGAACAGGAGCAAGAGAAAGTTGGGGTAAGGGAGGTGCTATACACTTTCAAACAACCAGATCTCATTAGAACTCACTCATTATCATGGGAGAAGTACCAAGGGGATGATGCTAAACCATTCATGAGGAATCCACCATCATGATCCAATCACAACCCACCAGGCTCCACCTCCAACATTGGGGATTGCAACTCAACATGAGTTTTGGGCAGGGACCCAGATCCAAACCATATAATGGATTGATGTATAAACATCCTGGCATCCTCCTTTAGGTAGGATAATGATGAGGTCTGTGTCTTGCACCAACTTCCAGAGTTCTCCAGTGGAATTATACTCCAACTGCCCAGAGTGCTAGCCGATTTGGCTTTGCACCCGTTAGTGGCTACTGCTTCTCTGTGTTTCAATTTTTCTCTCCCCTACCAGTATTTCCTTTCCTTCCCAAGTAAACCATTTGCTTTGGAATCTTGGTCTCAGACTTTCCTAAAGTAAGAAAATCTCTCTGTTGTAGATTGCAGAAATGGCCACGAACCTTCGGCCTCTCTACATCCTTATACTGTAAAGTTACAGTTCCTTTCATTAAGAAGTGGGCACACTTTGGGTCTTGCTTCGGCCAGTAGAGTATGGAGGAAGTGATGATATGCCAGATCCAAGTCTAGGCTTCAAGGGATCTTACATATTTCTCCTTTTTCTCAGAGACTTGTGAGCAAGAATACATGGTTGTCATTTAAAGCAACTAAGTTTTGGGTGATTTGTCATGCAACATGACTGATACAACTCCCACCCCAAGCACATTTTTGATACCCTCTTGTGTGTTTATTCCCTTGAATGAGAGTATTGTTTTCCCTAAAGAAAAGCATCTTTTCATGCACAGAAAGGTTGAAGGACCTTCTCAGATTTGCTCAGGAGAATCTGGGTGCCAGTTGTTGGCAGTATCCTGGCGTATTCCTTAGCCCCAGGGCCTCTATGCTGACTCACCTTGTCTGGGTTTGCTTGCTAGCTGCTGCATTTTCTCTCTGCTACAGTGGCCAGCACAGCTGCTGTTTTTTTCCAAAGCCCTCTTTCACAGAGCTGTTAGGTAGGAGGCCACTGCGTCTCTACGATTGTGCGGATGACATATGTGTCTGACAGGGATTCTAGCACCTCGAAGCTGGCCTGGGATGGAGAGCTCACCAAAAATACTGCAGTTGCTGAATGCCAGGGAATTTATTGAGCTTTGGAGCCAGCAGGATGCAGAGTAAACAGCATAGAAATGGAGTGAGTCAGGATGCTTAATCCTGACTTTACCTCTTGGCTAATTGTATGGCCTTGAGTAGGACCCCTGATGCGCATTTCTTCCACTGGAGACAAGGTAGCCTCTGAAGTCCCTTTCAGCTCTAAAATGCTAGAATTCAAGGACTGAATTGGGCTTTATAAAAATGAAACACCAGAAAGCATGGAGTTAGTTGTCTATTAAGAGGAACTTCTGATTGACTAGAACACTGGTTCTCAAAGAGGGGTCCCTAAATCTTCAGCATCACATCATCACCTAAGAAATTGTTAGACCATAGCTCACTGCAGCCTCGAACTTCTCAGCTGAAGGGATCTTCCTCCCATGTAGATGGGACAACAGGCTCACACCATAATGCCTGGCTAACTTTTAAAAAGTTTTTGTAGAGATGGGGATCTCACTATATTGCCCAGGCTGGTCTCAAACTCCTGGCCTCAAGTGATATTCCTGCCTTGGCTTCCCAAAGCACTGGGATTACAGGCATGAGCCACCATGCTGGGCCCAGAACTTGTTAGAAATGCAAATTTTCAGGCTCCACTCCAGACCCTCTGAAGCGCTCTCTCAGCAGGTACTCATGTTCACATGAGAAAGAGGTAACCAGCTCTGTTAGCAAAGGCAGATAATTAATTAACCAATTTATTCATGGATAACCTATTTCTGTGTGCAAGAAACTGTTCTATTCTTGGGGTGAAAGCAAAGGCGAAGGTGCAGGGCTATTATAAGAGAGTCTTAGAGTAGGGCCCAACAATTTGTGTATTAACAAGCTCTTCAGGTGATTTGAATACAGGTTCAAGTTTGAGACTTACTGATCTAAAGCTGTGTTATTCCAAGTGTGGCTCACAGCATCAGCATCATTTGGGAGCTGCTTGAAGAAGTAAAAGCTTAGCACTACCTCTTTAGAACCCCTGTGCCAGAATCGCCATTTAATAAGATTCCCAGGTGATTTGAGTGCACATGACAGCTGAGAAATCCTGGGTATAGCCTTCATTCTTGGAGATTGTAATCCAATAGAAAGGGATTGGGGGGAGTGGCAGCAGGAGAGCAGCAACTTACATTTCTAAAAAGCTCCCAAATATGGCTGATGTTGCAGGTTCAGGGACCACTTTGAGTAACAAGGCTCTAGATTTCAGCCCAGGCTTAGAACCTTGAATATGGAAGGGTTTCAACCCAGAAGTTGGTTTCAGCTACACTGCACAGATGTGCAGGTTGTCCACTGCCAAATTCCAGAAGGCGCCATTTGCATAGACTGAGTCAAGAACCTGAACCCCAAGGCTAAGAAGCAGGGGCTAGCTAAAGAGCGGGTTTTAGAGAGTGTTAGAATTGGGTTTGGATCCTAATCCTGCCACTTACTAAGTTGACCTTGGGAAATATATTTAACTCTGAGCCTCAGTTTTCTCATCTATAAAATGGAGATGAACATACCTGTGTCCCAATATAAGATACTCAACAGGAAGCACCCAGTAGAAACCCAGCTATTTGCAAATAGCTATTCTCTCTGGCCTTTCCTTTCAGCCAAGGGAACAGCAGTTGTTATCAGACGGTATAGGTTCCTTTCCTTCTTCAGTCTCATCCTGGCCAGTGGCCTAATCGCCTGGTCAGGCTGAAGGCCAGGTGAGTATGATGGGCTTTTCTTCAGAGCTCCCAGGGGTCAGATGAAGGTGATACCACCATAATGCAGACTGTTTATATTAGGAAAGCTTCCCATGGGTTTGTACAAATCAATTCATAAAAATGAGCAACACAGCCAGTTTCAAACCATGCCAAGTTCACCTGCTTACCAAAGTCATTAAAAACAGTAATAGTTCCTGGTCTCACTGAGGCTTTGATGCCCCTGGTGCCTGGAATCACTCAAAGGCTTTGCAGGGGAAGGCACTTTGGCCCATTGGGCCTGGAAATCTTTGCTCTTCTGCATAAAGAACCCACTTAGACCCCTTGTGTATTTCTGTGTGAAAAAGACCATCAGAAATTCTCTGAAACGAAACTAAAGATGCATTTGGGGTGACTGAGAGCCATTTGGGGGTACAAGCAGGCAAGTGGGATACTTTTGAAAATCAGTTGCTTATCTATGTGTAGGTCTGTGGCTGGAGTCTGTACTCTGTCCATTGATAATTATGTCTACCCTTATATCAATCCATGCTGTCTTGATTACTGTTAAGTCTTGAAATCTAGTATAATCTTTCAACTGAAAATAAAAGCTCATTAAAACAAACCAGGGGAAGGCTACGAGACCAGATAAACCTTGATCAGAAACTAGACATAATTAAATTTTTTTTTTTTTTTGCAGTTTATGAGAAGCAATATATATGTATATATACACATTTAAATTCAGGGGCTGGTTGAAATTTTAGCAGAAACTGAGAGGCTGAGTTCTGAGAGAGTTCAGCCTAACAATAGCCACTAGAGGGCCTAGGAGATACGGAAACACTGCATGGTGTTGTAGGAGCCAGGCCCAGAGAGCTGCCAAGGCCTGAGTATCAAGGTGAACCTGATTCCTGAGAACCTTCTCTCACCTGGTGCTCACCTTCACGTAAGAAAGAAGTAACCAGTTCTGTTAGGGAAGCTAGATAATTCATTAAGCAATTTATACACCGATAACCTATTTCTGCATGCAAGACACCGTTCTATTCTTGGGGTTAAGGGTAGCTGGGGATGCAGGACTATTATAAGCAAGCCTCTCTCTTAGGGCTCAGTGGTGGCATCAAGGACCAGCTTGGGAGGTGTGGGCTTTGGTGCCCATTATTTCCATGTGCTGCACCAATACATTTAAAATCAAGATAAAAACAGCATGTGTGCAAAGCAAACACAGTTTCAAGCCAAATTCCATTAGGTCATTAGACTGCCACACTTTAATCCCTCTATAGAAATTCTAGAGTTTTTGTGATTGGAGCTCTGTGATGTGTGTTGAAGCATGGATGAAGCTGATTTCTCTATTATTGTTTAAAAAGTCCTTAAAGTGTACAGTAAGACAGAATACAAAAAAAGTTTAGAAACTCACCTTTCCTAGAGAGACCTGTAAAACAGGAAGGGCTATCTAGGTATGGCATGTGCTAGAAAATGACCTACAAGGTATGTTCTAGCCTGAGGAATTGCTGGCATGTGAATCATGAGGACAGATGCATGGGCAAAATGTGCTGTTTCCTCTGTCAGCATCTGCTAGGCAAGAGATGACTTCCCCTCAGCCCCTGGCCCTGCAGTTTTCCCGCCTATGGGAGGCCTTTTACCAACATGACTTATGCCACCCACCCTCACTCCCACACCACCACACCTGGCAGCAAATTTTGTGAGCCAGGAAGGTTGGGGGGTAGAAAAGAGGGTCTCCTTAAAGTGGAAGAAGGGTCTCCCAGTCCATGGATAGCTCTAAAAGAGCTGAGTCCTAGACGACTTGCAAACATGGTCTCCTCCATGGTCAGAGCTTCTAAAAGAGGAAAGAAACTGGTTGTTTCAGCATGTTTCCTTGGCCATAGGAGAGAGACAGATAAAACAAGCGAGATAAAACAGATGATATCAAGCAATGCAATGATGCTTCCCTTTATAGAAATTTCGTTTTCAGAGGCTAAAAACCCATATACCAATTTCCCCAGGATATAAGGAGGGTCTTCTCTGTAAGATTTGCTGTCTGGATTACTGAGTCCAGCCCCTCTGACTTCTCTCTTTCCACCTGTTTATATTAGGAAAGCTCCCCATGGGTTTAGACAAATCAGTTCATAAAAATGACCAACACAGCCAGTTGCAAGCCATGCCCTGGGTTCACCTACTTACCAAAGTCACAAAAAAACTATAATAGTTCCTGGTCCTGGAAAGAGAGAGGTCAGAGGAACTGGCCTCAGTAACCCACATCCATCCTCCTATAGATACAGCTTTTGTCTGGTCACCCTTTACTCCATAGCTTCTACCGTGAGTTTAAACATCCTTACTTGACTCCCAAGGACAGACCATCCTTTCCACCCAGTACTCATCCTTTACTCTTATAACTGCTCAACAGGTTCATTTTGCAGGCTGTCCAGACAGAACTGATTTATCAAGACAGATAAATTGCCATAAAGAGTTTAATTCTGGCAGAGCCGGCAGAATGCGAGACCAGAGTTTTATTATTACTCAAGTCAATCTCACCAAAAATTTGGAGACTGGAGATTTTAAGGATAAGTTGATGGGTAAGGGGGCAGGAAGTGGGGAGTGCTGATTGGTTGGGTCAGAGATGGAGTCATGAAAAGTCAAAGCTGTCCTCTTGTCCTCATTTCCAGATGGTTAGGTATTCTAAGTCACAGGATGAGATAGGAGGTCAGCACAAGATATAGGCCATAAATACTTTGCTGATAAAACAGTTTGCAGCAAAGAAGCTGGCCCAAACCCACCAAAACCAAGACAGCAATGAGAGTGACCTCTGGTCATCCTCACTGCTCATTATAAGTGATTTATAATGCATTAGTATGCTAAGAGACACTCCCAGCAGCACCATGACAATTTACAGGTGCCATGGCAACGTCAGGAATTTACCCTATATGGCCTAAAGCCTGAGGAACCCTTTGTTCCAGGAATTGCCCAGCCCTTTCCTGGAAAACTCATTATTAATCCACCCTTTGTTTAGCATATAATCAAGAAATAACCATAAAAATGGGCAACCAGCAGCCCTCCAGGCTGCTCTGCCTATGGAGTAGCCATTTTTTATTCCTTTACTTTCTAAATAAACTTGCTTTCACTTTACCCTATGGATTGACCTTGAAATTTTTCTTGTGTGAGATGCAAGAACATTCTCTTGGGGTCTGGATCAGGTCACTTTTCCAGTAACAGTTTCAACCTCTCATCTCACTCTCTCTTATGTGAAGATTATTGACATTGACCCTTCTGGACTTTTGTTCATCCCGTTCCCCTTGTTAGGCAAGCCTTTCCTTCTGGCTGGCACAAAAGTGCACCTAAGTTACTTTTCCTCCGCAGTCTTTCCTGACTACTTTAGCCCTTATTGATTGCTCCTCCTTTGAACTCCATCTTCTTATAGACATTGGGGGCCTTAATCTAATACCGGTGGGGATTTTTCTTTTATTTTGGGAAACCTGACTATGGTTTGACAATCAGATGGCTAGATTCTTGAGGACAAAACTTTGTGTCCCAAGACTCCAGCATGGTGACCCCTTGCACACATTAGAAGCCCAATTAACATTTGCCTGGTTAACTCCCATGCATCCTTGGGACCTTAGGTTGACCCTCACTTCCTGAGGGCAGCCCACCCCATTAGATCCCAAATCTCCTCCTACAGATTCTAACACAGGCATCTCTCCTGCATAGCACTACTCAAAGACGGACAGTTTTATTCATTTGCTTTTATTACTCAGTTCCCTCCATGAGGGCTGGAAACTATATTTGGTTTTATTTAGTGCCTGGCATACACTGGGTAATCTATCAATATTTATTAAATTAGTGAATACATGTTGGTTGGCTGAACTGAAATGTGACACAGACTTCTTGGGAAATGACAGCAAAGTTGAAGATGTTAATCTCCTGGGAGCCAGTGCCCTTGAGCACAGTCCTAAACAGAATCTAACAACAAAGGCTCAGATGGGCCAAGTTAGCAAAATTATTGCAGGACCATTACTGGCAATAAGTGGCTATATATATATATATATATACAATCCCACCACTCAAAAGCTTTAAAAAAGTTAGTATTTTCTTCGACTATTAGTTCAGTACATGTTTTTTACAGTGTGGAAATCCTACCAGATATAAAATTTTAGATCTTGCCTTTTAGAAAAAAAACACTTAACATTAAATGGTTAATGCCTTTTCTTTTTATTGAAACTATGAATCATAATTTTAAACAGATTCAGAATATTCTGCTATATGGATGTACTCTATTATTCTCTCAATACAGGACAGAAAGGTTGATAAATACCAGTTTTGGCCCTTATGATTTTGAAGGCATTCTAAATCTAAAGACAATTAAGATAAATGGGAGATGCATTATATTATAGGCTTCCCCAGCAGTTTCAACAGAATGCCTACTTTTGTTAATTGAGACCTGGCTATACAGTTGTCAATCCTCCCCAAGTGAGTACTCCTCATTCCTTGCTCTCTCATCCCCCAACCCCTACTCTGCTACCCTCTACTTTTCCCCACATAGCAGACACGATTGATGCCCTATTTACATATCATCAATACTCAGTATTCCTGCACATGCCAATGGTTTCTTACTGCAAGCACCTTGGATTCTCTGCGTAAGGACTTTCTTTGGCTGCAGAAGCATGATCAGTTATGAGTGGGGCAGGCTAGGAGTGCCCAAGTGCAGATGGGAGTTAGTAAATAAATATCCCAGCTCCTCATCACACATGGGGAACAATTTGGAGCTGTGTTCTACATACAGCTTTCCGTGGGGACTGATTTCCAGTTACCCACTCATTAATGCACCTGTGTTAGCTTCCTTTCCTTCACTGTCTCATTTCTATTTTCCTACAGTGGTTCCCAGGGTCACCCCACAAATAAACCATTTGCACACAAACCCTTGTTTCCGTGTCTGTTTCTGGGGAACCATTGTAAGACACCCCTCCTTCTTAATTATGAGTTCTAGCACTCTCCAGCTTAGACTTTCCCTCCCCCCCCCCTTTTTTTTAGTGGAAGCTAAAATGTCTAAATGATTCAACGTATATTTTAAGGAACAGTGTAAATATGCAAAACGGTGCCAGATTGCTAACTCTCTTTTCATCAGAACTACTGATAGGAAATGCTCCCAAGAGGGAATAAATTATACAGAGGCTCTGGTCTCTTTGGAGGTGACTTTGAACTGTTCTTTGTTTCTCCTCTCTGTTGTCCTCTCTCGTGTCTCTCCTAATCTATTTCCTCTACAGTGGAAGAGAAATAGCTGACTGTTTTTGCTACCAACTCCTAATTACATTTCCAGATACACCCATAAGCAGGGGTGTGATGACAGGCATGTTATAAAGCAAGTTTATATTCATTTTTTATAATTAATTGTTATTACTGGTTACCAAAGACCTGATATATGCTGAGTATTTACTAGGTTCTGTAAGAGATTCTGCAGACATTAAGATGTTGTCTTTGTAGGGAAGATAAGATGCATTATACAGCTGGACTCGTGCAGGGACAAGTGTGATGTATCAATTGAGGGGCACACATAGATCAAAACCAATAAACAACTCTAGATATTCAGAGAAAGCTGTGGTTCATTCTGGCTGGATTTTGAGAAAGCTTCATGGAAGAGGCTAGGAATGGATGGGTTGGATTTTAATAGGTAACCAGGTCAAGACAGAGAGAAGAGAATTGTTCCAAGCCTTCTCCATCTCGATTCCTAGGGGACTTCTATTTGATGTTAAAGGATGAGACTGCTGCTTCCCTGCTCTCCCCTCCTTCTGCCCTCAGTAGGCCATAAAACCTTCAGTTTCTTTCTATTTTAGTTTCTCCAGTACCCAATGGGGGAAACTACACCATCTTTGTGATGCAAACAGACTAAGCCAGTTCCAAGTCAAACTGTAAATTAGGCATATCAGTTAGAAATTTATTTAATTTTAGATATCGCATTAGATATCACCCATCTAATAGGGGCTTAAACAAAATGGACACTAATTTTAGCTCTAAGAGAATGAAGACTGAGGCATTTGTTATTGGTGGTTTAGCTAACTCAGCAACGTCATCAAAGATCCATGCATTTTCCATTTTCCTACTCTGCCTGCCTTAAGCTGTTGATTTTTCAATATCATGCTGCTCCCCTCCTGGCTGCACCTTGACTGCATTAGGTTCAGGCATCATGACTGCCTTCAAGGCAGGAAGAAGGGAGAAGAGCGGTAACAAAAGTCTGCTCTTTTCATGATGGCAAAAGTTTTCCCAGGAGTCCCCTAAAAAAAAACAAAATAAAATAAAAAGAAAAAGAAAAAACATGTATCACTGGCTAGAAATGCATCATATGGCCACCCTAGCTGTAAAAAATCCTAGGAACTTGAGTATTTCACTCCTTAGATTCTATAATTATACAAAACAAGGAAAAAGGGCCAGGGAATGGCTACAATGAAGGCTACAAATTCTGCCTTGTTTTACAGGAAACTTTACTTGCTATGGTTAAGACACTCAGAGCATGTCTCTGTCTTAGCTGAATAACTAGTGTATTAGTCAACTGTTACCTCCACCATACTGCACAACAAACCACCCCAAATCTCAGTGGCATTTAATGGTAAGCATTGATGATCACACTCACAGACTTGCTGATTGTCCAAGATGCCTCTGTTCCATATGTCTCACATTCTTCTAGAATAGAAGAATAAGGTGGCAGAAACACAAGAGGAGTGAGCAGAAAGGGATAGCACTTCTTTGGGTGTAGGCTCAGAACAGTACATCCTCACTCTTTCCCATATGTCACTGGCCAATCAAGCCACATGGGGCAAAGCACACTTTCTAGTGGAAGGAACTGGAGAGTTCTTGGGCAAGGACATGGGTATGGGGAAGAGTGAGGAATGGGGAACATTCCCACACCCAGCTGAGTAATCTAGTACATTACCTACAGGACAGTGTTAGAATGTTAATGTGTTTCCCTCCAGGTAGCAAATGTCCCTGTACCAGGTAAGGGCCTACTTGAGGCAATGCCAGATCAGAGAACTGACCCTAGGGCTGTAATTTTAGACTAATCTTTTTGGAAAGGCAGAACATGTGGTCCCTTGAATTACCTTTTGTAAGTGGCTTTTTCCTTTTATTTATTGAATGTATCCAACAATAAAGGGACTCTAAGACTTGGCTTCTCACTATGTATCAATTTGGCATTTTCAGGAGCAGGCGATTCCTATTCTCAGTCTTCTTATGTGTCTGGGAGTTTTTATGTCCTAAGTAGGGACTGAATTCTGCCTTCCCCAGCAGTGGGGTCCAGAGATGTGACCTTCATATCACAAGGAGTATTCTTCCAGCCAAACTTCATTTGCTATAATTACTATCCTACATAACTTAATTAAACCAAATTGTGACAATAAGAATAGAATAGGGATGGAAACAATTCCTCATGATACCTGTAATGCTCAGATTGTTCCTTGATGCCATTACATTAGGCAGAGCTTCCTTGACAGGACTGCATTGGTGTTAATTTAATTACATTCTAATGCATGCTCACAGAAATTACAATACAGATGAGCCGCATTAAAGGACATCTGTGTGTCTTAAAAAGTGTCTATGTCCTTTCCTTTGAAAATGAGTCTCACTCATTTAGTAAACATTTACAGTAGGTTCTCATCTCTCTGGAGGCCACCTTGATGGGAAGAAGCCTAGATGAATTCATTTGAGAAGTCAATGAATCTTCTTTTCTGAGAAAAATGTATAATACCACACTTTTGCGTACTTATTTTGTGTTTTTTTTAGCCCTTGTCATCTGCCAGACTTTATTGCAAGCACTTCACAAATAAGAACAAATAAAATAGGAATGACAATAGGACCTACCTCATACATTTATAAAAGATTAAATATAGTCATCATTATCTTAATATATAAGATTAAATGTAATCTTTATTATAAATGTATGAGGTAGGTCCTATTATCATTTCCATTTTATAGATGGAAAATCTGAATCACGGGGAGATTAAACAACTTTTTCAAGGTTAGGTAGCTTTAAAAAGGTATGAATTCCCATGTGACTGACTAATGGAGAAAGGAGATTAGGTGCTTGGTAGATGATATAATTTTCTTCATGAGACATCTAAAGTCTGAATAAATTGGTTTGGGGGAACTGACTAGCCTCCTCATTGTCAAAAGTCTTGATTTGATACACAAGAAATTTTTCCTGCCCAGCATCCATTCCCTCTTCTCCTAGCTATGGCAACCTGATTTTCCCTTGGAAAAACAAGCCACTCTCCCTTTTCTAATTCATGGGGTTGAGTGGTCAGATCCAACCCTCCATCTCCAAGGCTGGGAAATTCACCAGGCCTGGGAATTACTTGAGGAATGAGCATGAGATCTATGCCCAGAGCAGGGAGCATCAGCCCAGGACATTGGCTGAGGCTTTTCAGAAAGAATTACTCTCTTTTTGGTAGAGGTGTTAAGAATAGGACATAGGCTGGGGTAGCTGGTGGCCATCTTTTTACTATGGCGAAACTCTGATTGGATTTAAAGCAACACAGGGACATTGAAGCTGAGAGATTAAGAAAATAAATTTGTGATGACATTATTTGATCTTCTGGATTTAGCTATGCCTGAGCTTCTCACTACAGAGCATGTGGATGTTTTATTTACTTGAATTGATAGAGTACTTCCATTGTCAAAGCCAGTTTGAATCAAGTTTCTGTCATTTGTAAACAAGAGCCCAGTCTGAAAGTGTGCTAGAACAATTTCCAGGACCATCCTACTGCTCTGGGAACCTCTATTCTTTCTGCCCAACAGATCTTGGAGAGTTAGGCTGATTTCCTTTCTCTGAAACTTCTGCCAATATCCTCCCATTCTTTCATAGGACTTCTCCCCTTTTCTAACCTTCTTCACTTCCTTATTGACACCACTGACAAGAACACAAGGGCTTCTCATTTAAAGGCTTCAGACTAAACATTATGAAGAAAAAAATGGGTCACATAGAAAATTAACACAACAAATTTCTGAAAGTGAAACAAATCTCACACATTTTTTTTGAGGCAGAGTCTTGCTCTGTCATCACCAGGCTGGAGTGCAGTGGTACGATCTCGGCTCACTGCAACCTCCACCTCCCGGGTTCAAGCAATTCCACTGCCTCAGTCTCCTGAGTAGATGGGACTACAGGTGCATTCCACCATGCCAGACAAATTTTTTTTTTTTTTTTTTTTTTGTATTTTATTAGAGACGGAGTTTCACCATGTTGGCTAGGATGGTCTCAATCTCCTGACCTCTTGATCCGCCCACCTCGGCCTCCCGAAGTGCTGGGATCACAGGGGTGAGCCACCATGCCCGGCCGCTGCTATGATTAAAGAACTGAATTTCTAATTTTATTTCATTGTAATTAAAATTAAAATGAAAAGCTGCGATTCAGTTATTGGAAACTTTTTAATGTATGCTTAGAACCACTTGAGTATGTGACTCTTACTTGTCAATTATAAATTTCATAACATGTAAATACAGATTAATTATTTCTGATAAATTTTACTATCTAAATTAAGATATGGTATAAGTATAAATCACACATCGGATTTCAAGAATAGATTTGAAAAGCAAAATATTTTGTTAATTTTGTATTGGTTACATGTTGAAATAATATTTTTACTATATCAAGTTAAATAAGATAGATTCTTACCAATAATTTCGTATGTTTCCTTTAACTTCTTTGAACATGGTTCATGTTATATTTCCATTGGATATTGTTGGTCTATAGTTTCTATCTAACCCATGATTTGAAGTACTCTGGAGGGTGTTTGTGTTTACCACACCTAAGATCATGTGTGGTCTTTTATTCTGAAAGCATTGAGGGTTTGAGCTTTTATTCTGGAAACACATTGAAGAAATGTGTCAGTAAATTTACATTAGTCTTCCTTATAAAAGTCTAAACAATCTAACTAAACAGTTTTTATTATTTTTCGTGTCATTAATTGATGTTTGAACAATCTTTTTGCTTGTTGTCTTGACCTATGTGGTGCTTTTCTAGTTCAAGTGTACAAAACCTGAGTTTCTGAAAAATAAAGAAAAGTCATTGTATTTAGTGCAAAATATATGTTATGGATTGTTTCCAGAAATCTTTCCATATTGCATTTTTGTTGCTATTTTGTCCATTTTTTTTTCTCACACATGTCTGATATTTTTGTTGAAATAATCTGGCAACTCTGGAAAGAACTCCATTTTGCTTCATTCCCCGCCCCCCTTTCCAGGAGCCAAGACTCTTCCTTCCAGCATCCCTTCTTCCCATTCTGAAACCTAGAGATACAGTTTCAGCAGAATGGTAAATGAGGGTGAGTGTCTACCCATGTACCCAAGACTCAATGGACCTGCCAACTGGAGGAGTCCAGTCCCAGTGGGCCCCATGCTGTGTGAGGTAACATATTCAGTTTCCAAGGATTAGAATGTGGACATCTTTGGGGAGAAGGCCATTATGCTGCCTACCACAATAATTAACAGCAGGAAGACATCCTATATCTGTAAACTAAAGGCTCTTGTTAACCTCTTCTCCATCCAGCATGCTCTTTTGCTGGGAAGACAATTTTTAGTCAAGTTCAGATTTACAGCAGTGAGGCTTTATCTTCTGATTATGCATAGCCAAGCAGAAAATTTGCTGTACATTTTTACAATAGAAGACAATGATAAATTTACATATTCATTAGATGGTTTTCCTCAGGATAGCCAGGCAAATCTCAGATTAAAGTCATGAGAGAGCATTCTTCTAGATTTTCCTTAATGAAGGGACAGACATCATTTACTCTGATTGTTGCTTTGCTATAACAAATCATTTCGGCAGTAATGACAGATTAACACTGTTTTATGAGATAGTGTTTCTTGCACTGGTTACAGTGCTTCCACTGAAAATAGGTCAATTTCTTGTGAACCAGGGCTGAACTTGGTAGGCATCTAGAAACTGGATCTTGGAACTAATTATTAGAAAGTGCTAATGTTTGCTGACCTATGATGAATAAATTTTCCTTGCCAAGTAGATTAATTTCTCCTTAAGGAAAGAGCTAATGAAGTTTAGAAACTTGCAAAGACATCACAAGTAGACATTTGATTAAGCAAGCAAGTTAAAGCAGTAACTTGGCACATAACCATGAAAACAGTTCTTGTCAAGTCTCTTCACATTTCATTGAGCAATTGCATCCCTCCAGCAAACATGGGGATGGCACATTAGATGTTCAAGGACTGAAATTATGCAATCAACCGTCAGAAATGATCAAGTTGCCCTTCCAGGTGGTCAGAGGTAACTGGTTTTTCCAATCATCCTCCAAGCATTTGTATGGTTTTGTGTGTTTCATTCCTGAAGGAGTATATTAACAGGTTGAATTTGTTCCAAAATTAAGATGCAAGAAAGGAACATTTCTCTGATTTCATAGATCAAGTTAAATGCTGCTCACCAAAGTTAGCAGAAAGTCTAATAGTTGTTGTTATTGTCATTACTATTATCATTATTGGTTTCTTCCTCTTTTTTGGATTAATGAAAACTAGGACAAATGGGGATGTGGCTTCTAGGCTGCCAAGATATATATTGCCTATCCCAAATTGGACCAGTAAATTGTTGGCAGTTATGTTGTCAGCACTTGCCCTTTCTAGGAGGCGTGGTGGGGTGCAATGAACTTTGCAGATGCCCCCAAGGATGCAGTGCTTTGTGTTTTAAATTGATTCCCATACAGTCTCTTCTTGAAAGGTGCTTCCATGGGAGTGGAGTCCTCTATCCTGCTAGTCTTGAGAAATCCAACCCTGTTAGTGGCCTAGCTTCTCTACCTGTGAGGAGGAAGGTGAAAATTACCTTTTCAACCTTTCCATTAGCATTTATTGAACGCTGTCTTAGTTTAGGTTTCCTTAAAAGCAGGCTCGGAGACGAGAATTCAAGTGTAAGTGGTTTATTTGGGAGGTGATCCTAGGAAACACTAACAGGAAACTACAGAAGTGAGACAGGAAGGAAAGGCAGACACAAGGAGGCCATTATCAAGTAAGTCACCACTGTGGGCAGCTGGAGCTCAAGCCCACTGGGGAACTCCGGGAAACAGTGTAGAACACCCAGAGTCGACCTACTAAGAGGTGAAGCCAACTTGACTTCCTGGGTCAAGTGGGGACTTGGAGAACTTTTCTGTCTTACAAGAGGATTGTAAAATGCACCAATCAGCACTCTGTAGCTAGGATTGTAAAATGCACCAATCAGTGCTCTGTAGCTAGCAAAAGGGTTATAAAATGCACCAATCTGCACTCTGTAAAAATGCACCAATCAGCAGGATTCTAAAAGTAACCAATCACAGGGAGGAATGAATAAAGGGCACTCTGATAGGACAGAAACGGAACACGGGAGGGGCAAATAAGGGAATAAAAGCTGGCCACCCCAGCCAGCAGTGGCAACCCACTAGAGTCCCGTTCCGCGCTGTGGAAGCTTTGTCCTTTTGCTCTTCACAATAAACCTTGCTACCTGTCACTCTTTGGGTCGGTGTCATCTTTAAGAGCTATAACACTCACCGTGAAGGTCCGCAGTTCCATTCTTGAAGTCAGCAAGACCATGAACCCACCCGAAGGAACCAACTTCGGACACACTATAGAGGGTTGAGAGGGCTGGGTTACATCCACCAGCTCCTGAAATGAGTGCTGCCAGCAATTAATTTTCCCGACTATCCAGTCTACTATGCCCAAGGCCAGACAGGCTTCCTGCTGCTTGGGAAAAAGCCCTCTGGCAAAGAGATACAGATCCTGGCAGTTGGAAGTGGAATAAGCTCATGCTGGAGTGGTAAGGCCCAAGGGGCAGTAGTACAAAAAGTTTCTTATCCAGCCTATGATTAAGGCACTGACATAGGTGTTGTAGAAAAGTTGTATCTACTTCATTCAGTACATTAGGGAGAAGTAGCTATGTTTTGCTGACTAGGTGCTCAGAATTGTGCCAAATGATGTAGGTGAAACAGAAGAAATAGGAAGCATGGTTTCTCCCTGATTTGGAGGAACTTATTCTCTGATTAAGGAAGACAACCCTGGCGCTACCATGCACCAATGGGTAAATGGACAAAATAAAATGGTGATTTAGGCATTAGGAGACAACTGGAATTCTGGGAAAGGCTTCATGGGGAAAGTACGAAATGACGGATAGTGTGTTCAGAAAAGAGCCAAAGCCTATATAATTTGAGGGACAATGAGAGAGGAGGCCTGGAGGCAAATTTAGTCCAGTACGTTGGTAGACAGTGAGCAAGCCCATGAGAATGGAGTTGATGGGACATGTTCAAGAGGACTGGGAATCTTCACCCTTGGCGGGATAGGGCAGGGCCAACATTGAGAGACTTGAAGGCCAAACAAAGTCTTGGCTTGACATCCTACAGATGTCAATCATTGCTCTGAGTGCACATTTCCTCCTGAAAAAGTCCACTCATGCCCACAGTACTGTCAAAGAAGTGGTTGTGTCATGGCAGATGACCCTGTTTCCACTGTCGAATCTGATTGGGATGGGGCAGGGACTTGACCTTGGATGGGCTCATCAGAGTCTGCTTTTTTATTTTATTTTATTTTATTTTTGTCTGGCATTTGGACCTACAGAATTAAGGGACTGGATAAGTTGGTTCTCTGTAGAGCCAGGGCAAGAGTTTATTTTCCTTAGGAAGCCACAGTCATGTGCAAACACATTACATTAAAGTAAAACATCATAGGCAGTATGGGACTATAGCAAAAAAAAAAAAGGCGAGTACAAGTACTAAGAGAAACGGGAGACAGACTATGTGGCCCTAGCAAGTAAAGGTGATTTGCGAATTCCCCCAAGCCCATCAAGTACTTCTAGCAATGTAGAGTCTTCTGTAAACTTTCCACTCAAGCTAATTTGAGTGGAAATAGAGGATCCTTCTCTCAGACGACATGGCAGTCATTAATTTGCCTATTGTCTGCTTTGCTTCCAGTCCTCTGTTTTTTTTTTTTTTTTTTTTTTTTTTTTTTTTTTGTCCTATTGGTTGATGTCATAGCTGTTGATCTTCATAAGAAACCTTGAGAATTGTGTGCAAGTGGTTTACTAAGGAAGGTTTCACAGAGACGGTAAAGGAATGGGGGAAGTAGGACAGGGATTGGAGTGAAGTGAAGCTGGTGGTGAATTCAGACCACCTCTGTGGAGCCTGCAGGGGGCGCTGCAGTGGAATCTTGCCTCAGGTGTGTGTGCTTTTCTCTTTACCTGGGCAAGGGAACTGGGCGTTTACACCCTTGCTTATTGTCCTGGGGCTGTAGAGGTAAATTAGACAAGATCCTTGACCTCAATTCATTTACAGCCTAGTTGGGGGAGACAAGCTTGCAAGCACAGAAACTAGAAACAAGGCTTCTGGGTGGAGGAGGATAAGAAACACTCTACCCAAAGGAGGTTCTCTGCCAAGGGTGAATGATTTAACATCTATATGCCTCTCCCCCACCAAACATGTTAGAATCTCTCAGCAACACAAGCACGGCTCATTTCCTCCCAGGTGCTATTTTCTTATCTCTTCCAGAAAACAGAACTTCCTGAAAAACAACTATTGAAGGAATATGGTAAGAACCTGGCAGGAGCCCAGTTTATACTCAGTAGCTTTGACCTAAGAAACAGAAGAGTAAATATCAAACCCAAGGTCGGTAAGACTTTTGTGTATTTTTTTCTTTTTCCTTTAAAGGTATGTTTGCTCTTTTAAGACCTGGGAACTTATTGTTTAAAGTATTTTTGGTGCAAGGGTCAGGCTGCCAGGAAAGCAGTGGGCATCTGCTTGTGGTTCTTGGGGTTTTACCCAATGTCTGCAACCTCTATTTAGTGCAGGAAGAGAGTGCGTTCCAGCATCTACCTGCCAATCAGGAGTCTTAAGGGCCCAAACTGATAGAACACTGAGAGCTTTCTTTTATTACAGGAAATGATATGCCATATGGTATCATTTCACTTTTAAATACATAACCAAGTGCTACCTGCTAGTAAGTTACTATATTAGGAGCTCACAGTTAGTAAAATTTGGTATTTCTACATCTGAAATAGCACATTACTGGAGCTTATTGAGAACAGTAATTCAGGATTCTGTGAAAGTCAGCATCCACTAAATATTTCACAGCACTGCAAAACTTGCACCGCTGCTTCACACAGGAAAACAGTATGAATTCCCACAGGGCTTGACCAAGACACTGTGTCAGTGCATCCATAGTATGATCTCCAGTTTTTAATTGCCGCTGTTCTTGCTGCTTAATCATCAGTCATTGTTGTCCCAACTCATCTTACTTTACTTTCTCTTATATTTGATTTTCCTTTGTGGAAAAATGCCTTTTGAGTTTGGGACTCCCCAGAAGTAGAGAGATGTGGATGTGAGTGCAAGCGATTTGTTTCGGGAGTGATCCCAGGAAACACTAGATAGGAGTGGGGAAATAAGACAGGAAAGGAGGAAAATTACTAAAGGAGTGTGCTAATGTGCAGAATTACTGCTGTGGGTAACTGGGGCTCAGGCCCTTCGGGACTCTAGGGAGACTTTGCAAGACATTCCTCAGTAGTGTCCTACCTAAGAGGTGAGGAGTTGGGATATTTATCCAACATTTCCTGTCTGATGTCTGTTGAGAGTATCAACTCACAGATTCTTCCAGTCTGCCCTGCATGATGAAATATGCTCTTGCAGCCAGAGAAAACCTTCAGGAAGAGCACCAGTACTTGGTGAGAGACTGTCAGTGAGAAGAAGAATCAGAGGAGACTGTAAACGGAATTAGGTGTGCATGGGAGCTCTGACAGCATCTGCTATGGATGCATACTTCCATAAACAGCAGTTAGGGTCCATAGTCTTCTAATCACTTGACTTTGAAACACACGTGTTGCATTTCAATGTGTTATATAAGATCAGATTGCTAATCAAATTGCTAAGTATTCAGAGAAAACTATATGTAAGCATGTGATCTTAAAATTGAAACCTGGATAATGGGAAGAACCCAGCCATATGAACAGTGAGGGGAGAGTGGTCTTAAAGTCTTTCCTGTTGCCCATTTATTTTTCATTTTATTTGTTTTTATTCTTTTAGATACAGTCTCGCTCTGTTGTACCCACGCTGGAGTGCAGAGGCACGATCATAGCTCATACGCCTCGAACTCCTGCATTTTGCCTATTTAAATTCTGAGCCTAGAACAAGGAAATTTAAATCCTGGATTGCTTGATTCTTGGCAATCACATTCTCATTCAGAATAAAATTGTTTTTAGCCATCTCCTTCAAAATAAACTTTCAAATTTTCCATTTGATATCATTATAATGTTCACGTTCTCTTGCCTAGTCAGTTTCTCTATGCCCATCATTCGTGAAATTTCACCATCTCATTTTCCCAAACACTGCTCTGACAGTTTCCTTTTTCCATGCTAGGTTTCTCTGGGCCCCTTCAGAGCTGCATAGAAACTATAGTTCCTTAGATGAAAGAAAACCTTATTTAAGACCCAGAAAATCTCAATCCCCTATGCCAACAGCAGAGAGGACAGTTTGGATACCTGAGCCTTGACTTGCTCAAAACTTTCTAGTTACAAACTTGCCCCCACTGTGTCCAGCATCTCAAGCAAAATGTAATTCCATATCTCTTAGACACCAGTGTTGAAATTTTTTAGACTCTTAATGTTCTCTTAGTAATTACGTGGCATGAAAAAAATCAGATGAGTTTTTGAAGAGATGTCTTCTCCCCAAGACCCTGAGTCACAGATTTTTTTCTTGCTATAGAGTCACTGTCAAAATTGTGAGTCATCCATTTCTTCTTGCCAGTGCAGCACACTCCCAGAGAACACGTGGCTTCGCTCCTGAACAAGTTCAGTAAGCAGTGCTGGAGAGAATACTGAAAACATTAAAGAATTATGAATACAGCTCAGATCTCGCTTTTCTGTTTTTTAGATTTTGGAAATTCATTCAGGTGGAAACAGTATTTCTTGCCATCACGTGATGGGGGTGTCCCCCTCTGCCATGTTCCTCGTCAATTCTATCTTCCTCCTTTCCAGTTTCTCTGGACATGTTTAACTTTTGAAAGAGTAATTTTCTCCAACATGTATTTTGAATTATCTTCTCTGTACATAATTATTTTCTATCTCCTAGAAATTCTTCACAATTTTTATACCTCTAATGGAAGATTTTAATTTTTTATGTACTATTATGGATTATTTTAATCAATCTTCTTTTTGTTGTTTGTTTTGCTAAGGCTTTGCAGTGAGTGTAGATACCTGAACTCAGTTTGTAAGTTGATACAAATTTTTAATAGCCCACTATACATGATTTATTTTCGCATATCCAGCAACACAATGTTGGCTTTCAATAAAGGTCGAGTGAATAAAATGTTTAAATCATTGCTTTTTAAGAAGTTCTAACCTAGTGAAGTCATAAGCAAACTTGAAAAACGTGTGTTAAAATAATTCTAGGTATCAGGTTTTCTAACCTCGTATCCGAAATCTTGTATCAATTTAGGTGAATTTGTTTACACACTGTTAGGTAGCAAGAAAAACAATTAATACATAAGCATATCTTCACATAGCTGCAACAGAAAAAAAAAGAAAACACCCTCAAAACTATAAACCAGTATTTCAATGTATGTACAATTCCTTCTTGATGCATTTCATTACTGATATTCCAGGCTTTTTTATTTTTTTCTTAATACGTCCAATGACCACAAACTCATGATACCCTCATAAGGCGATTTAAAGCAGTTTCGGAAAGTTCTAATTTATTTAGGGGAGAATTTATTTAGGAGTCAAATTATGTATTATGGACTTTTTAAGTGCTGTGCTAAAAAATTTAGATAGGTTTCTGTGTCAGGCACCTTGATTAGGAAAACTGCAAATAAATCACGTTAGCAACCAATGGGAAAAAGAAAACCATTAATATTGAGCCTCAATGTCCCTTGCTTGCTCTAAATCCCTAATTCCCCATGCAATACATTTGTTTACCTAGCAAATGTGTACCCATTTGAGTACCTGTCTCATTAGAGGACTATAAATGGCTGTGATTTAGTAAGTATATTGTTCAGAATAGATTTATTATCTCTTCAACTTCTAGCCTTGATAAATCAACATGGCCCAAAGGAACACTTTCCTAGTTCTTTTGCAAAAGTCACGTTACCCAAGGAGAAGTTCTTGAGATGATCACTCTGAGCCATCTGCTCTCCATATGTGACGTAGCATAGGCCCCTGTTCCTGGATTTCAATTATAGTGTCAGAATCTTACCCAGGTTTCTTAAACTGATCCCTTTAGAATAGAATCCAAGATACATTGTTTGCTTTGTTTTTAACCTCTTAAGACTGAAGAGATTATCAAGGCAGGTCTTGAGATATTGTCTTATTAATAATTTGGCAATCATGATCAACATCTGAGGTTAATCCCCAAGCTGCATATAGATAGGAATAGTCTAAACCTCCTTGACTGCTACCTTCATTTAGGCTCTCTCCTTTTCTGATCTGGATGATGACCATTGTTTACTGTTCTCTTTAGCTTCAGCCTTGCCACACATCTTATGCATCCCCTCCTGCAGCCAGAGTGCTCTTTCTTAAATGCATACATGAATATGTCACTCTGCTGCTTAACTGCTTTGTTGTATTTTGCATACACTTCAGGCTCCTTATTACGGAATACAAATCCTGCAGGCCAACTTCTCCCACCTCATCTCCTTTCACTATCTTTCTATCCTCCAAACTTATGGAATTACCTTTGATCCTGGACTGCATATGCACACTGGTGGCTCTCTTCCTCTGTCTTTGGCTGCATCCATTGAGAACTAGCCTTACTGCATAACCCCCAGATAGCTTTTGATTTCCCTGAAACCTTCTCCCCCACCAGACTAGGTTTGTTTTCCATCGCAGTGCCATTGCATGCTGAGCTTATCTCAAATCTTAGCATTAATCACTGTGTATTATAACTGTTTCCTAGTCTACATCCTCCTCAGACCTGGAGCTCTTGGAGAGGACAGGCTAGGTTTTATTTATATTGATAACACCAGAGCGTAACACGCTGTTGTTGCTTCATATTGCAAATTCATGATGTGTGTGGGTGCTCGAACTCAAAAGTGAATAAATATTTGGCACTCTGGAAAATGCAATTGCACTGCTAAGGACCATTCTGCAGAATAGACCTTTTGAGTGAACGCTAAAGTAGCTAAGTAATGGCTGCTTTTAGGGGAAGCACTAAAATATGAATAATGACTATCTCTGATGGTTTTTTACCTGGGTTATGTTTTTGTTTTAATAATTTTTCATATTTCCTTATAAGGAACTATATAGATTACATTTATAATTATACACAAAGATTTAAAAACAGCATACATTATTTTGTGTTCTATTGCACCTTTATGGCAAATGTTTGCAGAATAAAAGGACTAAGGTAAACTCCTCAAGTGGTCAACAGTAATATTTTTCTAGGGTTGGAATTATAAGTGATTATTTTCTTCCTTGTAATTTGCAGGGTTTTCTCTGATATGATTTTGTATTCCTTTTACAAGAAAAAATTCATTTATGTATTAAAAAGTTAAATAGATGGTATCATGATTAGTAATTTGAATAATCACATAATCAAACCACCCCTGTCAAGGGATTACTGAATTTAATCAAATCTTACTTATTGTTAAGTCATTTAAGCTGTCATTTTGAGAACACATGGGAAACAACATAAATATTGATGCGTTTTGTTAATGGAAAAAAGTATGACTCTGGCAATTATAAAACTGGAAAATTTGTTTTAGAGCTTTGGGAGTTAAGTGTGACATTGGGCTGGAAGCAGAACCCAAGTCCAGTTATGAATTATGGAGTTGGTTTTAATGGAATATAACTGTCTATTTTGCTGCTAAATCTATTAGCCTTTAGTACATAATACACCGGAGATTAAGACCCCACGTATTCAGCAAAAGACTTACTGTGAAGCAGTAAAAATAGAATTAGTTGTAATTTATACAGGTGCATATTTATAGGTAGAGCATGTTTGTAAAAATGGCAGGGAGAGAAAGAAATCGATATTATTTTAGAATGTTTTCTTTTGATTTTCTCCTTTAAACCCAAACATTTTGCATCTGTAATGAATTAAAACTAAACACTTCTTTAATATTTTCAAACAGTTAAGATTTATCTCAATTACATTTGGCAAGAGCTGAGTTAATCCACTGCATATCATTATTCATTGCAAAGAAGATTAGATATGTTTTCAGCCATTATAAGTTAGTTTTGTGAACAAAGTAATGTTCAGTTCTTGGAGGTTCTTGCTATCATATACTATCATAAACCAAAAATAAGATTTACAAACTTGATGACCAATAATTTGCATGTATAATTAAATGTCAGAGTAAATATTTCTAGTGATAACTTGAATCATTCAATTCTAGGCTTGAAAATTAAATCCTGAAAACTTTGCAAATGTTAATACTTGGGCAGAGAAATCCAGTAATGCTTACCTGAAACATAGAAACATGTATTTAGTACTTCATAGTGTGCCAGATAGTATAGCAATTGCCTAGTGTCTGTTATCCCATTGAGTTCTGATATGGTTTGGATCTGTGTCCCCACCCAAATCTCATGTCAAATTATAATCCCCAATGTTGGAGAAGGGGCCTGGTGGGAGGTGAGAGGATCATGGGGACAGAGTTCTCATGAATGGTTTAGCATCGTCCCCTGCTTGGTACTGTATAGTGAGTGAATTCTCATGAGACGGGTTGTTTAAAAGTCTGTGGCACCTCCCCACCCTCTCTCTTCCTCCCACTCTGGCCATAAAGTGCCTCACTGCCCCTTTGCCTTCCACCGTAATTGGAAACTTTCTGAAGTCTCCCCTGAGCCAGAAGATGCTATGCTTCCTGTATAGCCTGCAGAACTGTAAGCCAATTAAACCTCTTTTCTTTATGAATTACCCAGTCTCAAGTATTTTTTATAGCAGTGCAAGAATGGATGAATACAAGTTCTTATCACAAACCTATGAAGTAAGTCTGTTAGTGAGGCTGGTCAGCAACCTAAAGTCCCACTTGCTTATAACCCACGATGTCCATTGATGGACAACTCTGCATCCTACTCCATATCTTCTAGACTGACAGAGCAGCCAGCAGCAGAGGGGAGGATAGCTCAGAGAGCCTCACACCTGCAATCAAAAGCTCCAACCTGGAAAGAGCAAGCATCACTTCCATGCATAGCTCATTCGTCAGAACTAGTCACCTGACACCACCTAACTACAAGGGAATGGAGCAGAGAGTATAATCCTACCATGTGCCCAGAGTGGAGAGAACAGGAAATATTTGGTGAATAGTACTAATCACTACTGTAGTGTGTTCCTATTTTATACACGAGAAAACAGAATCTGAGAGGTCACACAGCTTGCCAAGTCACATAGCTTGTAAGCAGAAGAGCTAAGATGCTGTTAAAGAACAAAGCATGAATTTAACAAGTTTTTATAGCAAATTCTAAGCCTACTAATTCTGTGTCACTTAGACACAGGAAAATTAGAGATTGAACAGAGACTAGCAGATGTCTCTTGCTCTCACATTTGTGAAATCTGAAATCCTTTGGCTATACTTCAAGCTGCCTACTTGAAAAGCTAGAGACTAAAAATATTGACTTTCTATTATCAGAGCTGAGTCCTTTATAAAATTCTTATGGCCCTAGGAGTTCTTGAGGATAATTTATGGATGATACAGAGCAATGTGACTTGTAATCACTTGGGAGATGCTATCAGCAATGTGAAGACCAGTTGAATTGAGAAAGAAATCCACATTCCTTACTCTTCCCTGTGAGTTCCTTGATATCTGGCCCAGTTCTCCTCTTCAACCTTGTCCTAAGCTGGCTTCCCCTTGCTACCACCATCTTTGTGTAAGCTTTTCTGGTTTTCTTCCTGCTCTTCAACAAGCCAGGCTCTTTCTGGCTTCAGAGTTGTGGCAGGTACTGCCCCCTCATGTGTGGATTGCCTCCCCACACCGCTATAGTTTGAGTATTATGTTGAAATTTTTATATAATGTTTTATTTTAATTTTGTGGGTACATGGTAGTTGAATTATGGGGTACATGAGATGTTTAGATACAGGTATGCAATGTGTAATTGCATCATGGAAGATGGGGTATCCATCACCTAAATCATCTGTCTTTTCTGGTATAAACAATCCAATTATAGCTATTTTAAAATGTATAATTAAATTACTATTGACTACAGTCACCCTATTGTGCTACCAAATACCAGGCCTTATTCATTCATTCTAAGTATTGTTTGTACTCACTAACCATTTCTACTCTTTCTCCCATTTCCCCACTACCCTTCCCAGCCTCTGGTAACCATCCTTCTACTCTCTATCTCCTTGGGTTCCATTGTTTTAATTTTTAGATCCCACAAATAGATGACAACATGCAATGTTTGTCTTTTTATGCCTGGCTTATTTCACTTAGCATAATGACCTCCAGTTCCATCCATGTTGCTGCAAATGACAGGGTCTCATTTTTTTTATGGCTGAATAGTACTCCGTTGTGTATAAGTACCACATTTTCTTTATCCATTCATCTCTTGATGGACTCTTAGGTTGCTTCTGAATCTTGGCTATTGTGAACAGAGGTGCAACAAACATGGAAGTGCAGATATCCCTTCAATATATTGATTTCCTTTACTTTGGGTATATACCCAGCCGTGGGATTGCTGGATCATATGGTAGCTATTTTTTTAGTTTCTTGAGTAACCTCCAAACTGTTCTCCATAGTTCATATTGAAATGTAACTGTCAATGTAATTCTATCAGGCAGTGGGACTTTTAAGAGGTTAGTCATGAGGGCTCTGTCCTTATGAATGGGTTAATGCTGTTATCTTGGCAGTGGATTAGTTATCTTGAGAGTTTGGCCTACTTTTTCTCTCTGTCTCGCTTGCTTGTTTGTCCTTCCACCATGTTATGGTGCAACAAGAAGGCCCTTACCAGATGCAGCCCCTTTGACCTTGGACTTCCCAGCCTCCAGAACTATGAACCAAATAAATAACAATTGTTTATAAGTTACACAGTTTGTAGTATTCTGTTATATAGCAGAAAATAGGCTAAAACCCTTTTCCTCCCCCTAATCTGACAGCTTTTACTCATTCTTTAGGTCTCATAGTAGACATTTCTTCAGAGAGGCACTCCCTGACTCTCAAACTAAAACTCCACCCAGTACTTTTCCATGGTAACATGTATCGCAATTTATAATAATATAGCTGTATTTATTTAATTGCTATCGCCCTATTATGGTGGCAGGAAGCAAGGGAGCAGTGAGTGCTGCGTGTAGCATTATAAACCAGTGCCAAAGAGGCCAACTGAAAAATAATAGATCCTTAGTATTTATTGAATGAAATAAATAAATGAATGACTTTTAGTCTTTAAGTGAGGATTTCAAGTGAGTTGCTAAAATCTGAATTTGTGTTTCTTTTCTTCTAAGCTTTATCAACAATTCCAATGTTAGCAATAATGAAGTGGAGATGGAAAAACCAGAAACAACTGGAAAAGTTTAGATAAAAGTGAAAACATTTATCCTCTCTATTCTGGTTTTTGTTTTGTTTTCCAAAAGCCCAGAAAGAGTTAACCGCTTTGGACTATTGATTTTTAGAATGAAGTATAAGGGATTTAAGAACATTTTGCTGCATTCGAGATGATTTTTACAAGTAGAAAGGATAATATAGAAAACCACCAAGCCAATTACTGCACTTGAATCGATACATATGTTTTTTTTCTTGTCAGACATTTCTTACCAAATGGTTTAAATAATATCATCTGTTCTTGTTTTTTGTGCATTCCTACTCACACATATCAAATGAAGAAAAGCCAAAGGCTTTATGAAGCACTGGAAAGAATTTCGTTGTCAACCAGTTCATGCTACTGCAATTCTGTGGGTCCATGATACAGAGGAAAATATAAGGCTATGTACTGATTTACATCACAGAACACATGGTACATCCAGGAATGAGCACCACAAGAGTAATTTTAATGCTGCAGAACACATTTATCTGCTGATATATGGTCTAGGAATACACTGTTTTTATTCTGCCAATTCTGACTCCCACTATTCCCTCTAAAAATGGAAAAAACTCTTGCAAGGTCATTTGGAAAGAATGTTTAAGACTACTTTTTCTTTGCTTGTTTGCAATCCCTTAACTTCTTAAGAATGATTGGCAATGTTTATGTATCCTGAAGCCTGGGGCAGAGTTAAGATTCAAACAGGAGACTAATGGAGTAAAGGAGCCCCTTTCCTTGTGGGCAGAAATTAAAAGCAGCCATTTAGGTTACTTGTAGACCTGGGATGGCTACAAACAGCCATGTTCCCAGTGGCAAAAAGGAAAGCTAATAGTCAGGCAGAAAAAAAAATAGAAACCATTCTAAAGAACAGAGGCAGGAATTCAGGAGTACAAGAGTCAGGGATGAATTAGTATAAGAGAAACTCTCCACATAAAGAGGCACTAAGAAAGTACATATATGATTTTCAGTTGTGCACAAGTTTTAAAATAATTCAAGTTTGTATTATATTATAATCCCATCAATGTGGCCAGAAAATATGGGGTATATTTTGGAATGTTCAGTCATGACAGTTATGGTGTCAAATAATTAAATATTATTCAAATAATTGCACAGGTGAAGATACAGTTGCAACTGTGGTAAGTCCTGTGAAGGAAGGTGCATTGTGATCCATGAATGTATATAGGAAGATAATTTAACTTGGTGAGGAAGGTGAGGAAGGCTGCCCTAACAAAGAGACGATTTCTCTGAGATGAAAAAAGAATGGAAAATTAAGTAGATGAGGGGTTGGGGAAGAGGAGGGAGAATTAATTCCTGGACAAGAAGGATACAGTTTATGCAAAAACTTAATGGAAGATGGGAGCATGTACATAAAATAAAATAACAGACTGTCTACAGCAGAGTGTTTAAAGGCCTGATCTGGGTGAGGAGTAAGTGTACTCAGACCACTCAGGGTATCACAGGCCATGTTCACGTACATCATCTTATATTATTAAGAAAAACAATAATTTTGGAAGTATTTTAATTAGATGGTAGGTAGAGTACTGAAATAATCACTTTTCATCCTTGAAAAGATTTCTCTGGCATCAATGTATAGAGAGACTGCAGGAGAGAAGGAGATAAAAAGAAAAGATCAGACTATTTCTTACTAGTTTTCTGGGTAAGATGATAAGGTAGACTACGGTGGTTTGGGTGGAGATAGTAGGAGGAAGAGTCACAAGAATTTATGAGATTAAACGGAGTTGAATTGGGGTGGATGGGTGCTTGGCAAAGCAAGTCTTCTAAGTCTTGTTACTGTCCACTGGTGTTGAGAGTCCTGATGCAAAAAGGATGGCTACAAAGGATGTTGAGAAGCACCAGGAAATCATGGTGTTGCTAAAGTCAAGAAAATTTCTAGAATGAGGGAGGAATCAGCAGAATCAAATGGTAATCAATCATTTTCCAAATCCATATGGTTGTCTTACAAATCTCTCCAGGATCTGCCTTTGGCCTCTTTTCCCTGACCATTTTTTATTTATTACTTGTCATGTTGCTTTTATTTCACTTGCTAGAATGGGTCTGCACTGCAAAATGCTGCTACTTCTACTCGATTCCTCTCTTCCCTCAGGGTCAACTTAATTCCTCACTCATTCTTTAGAGTTCAGCTAAAATACCGTTTCATTAGCGAAAATTTCCCCGATTCTGTAGCACCACTATAAATTCATATGTTGTATAAGGTAGGGTTACCTTGCAGCTATCTTGGGGTAGCCCTGTGTTTGTCTCCTGGGATGCTTGAAGTCTGGTCAAGGTAAGAATGATATGTGCTGGTGAGGACTTTATAATGTGCAATATGCTATTTAAAACTCAAAATTCCCTTGGAGGCAGCCTGTATTAGTTTGTCTACATTGTTTAGGAATGTATAAACTGATAGTTTGCACCTGGTCTAATAGGGTGTACAGCCTCAGTTTAGCTACATAGCTGATAGGTATGAAAGACCTCTCAATAAATATATACCTGGACTCACACTTATGTTGATAGTATGTAATCTGAAGATAAAATGTGTCCTGTCCTGAATGACTACAATGGACTCTGGGGGGCCATGACTGGAAGCCGTAGACCCCTCTGTGATCGTCTGTGCTCTGTGTCCTGATGTATCCTTCACCCGCCTGTATTAAAATCTTACTCAAGTACACACTGTGAAATCTTGAGTCTTTTGATAATCTTCAATTATTCAATCCTGTGCAATCATCTCATACGTATTTTAGGATTATTCTATTAAAATATGCTTTTCCTACCAAACCATAAGCTCCATGAGGGCAGGGGCTATTCCTGGTTTTGCATTGCATCTTCTCCAGACACACCGTTGTGCTTGATACATTATTAATCAGGATCCAAGTGGGGAAGTAGAAACCACTCTGAGTTCCTACAGAAGGGAAGTTAATGGGAGGATTTGGTTGCACAAGCGATAGAAGAGGCTGAGGAGACAACCAGAGCACAGTGAGGCAGCCCTGAGACTAACAACAAAAGAAGTTGGTACCACCCTTAGAGGTTAAAGGGACAGAGGGAGTGGATAGTACTACCAGAGCCTAGGGGCCAGGGTCACCTGAGGGAGGCTAAGACCATAGCAGGATACTCAGTGGGGAGTTGGGGCCATGGAGGAGACAGACACAGCTGTTGCCGGGGATGCTGATGAAGGCAAAGATGGAAAGGGGGAACTACCTGGCCTTTCTCCTCCCTCTCTCATCTTTTGTGGTCTCTTGTTGTCTGGATCCAACTGTAAGCCAAAAAATGCAGAAACCTGGGACATACAAACTGGATGAATTGCTCTCCTGTCATGCACCATGAAGCGAGCAAGGAACAGACCTAGGATTTTCATTATCAGTGCTCAATAAATATATGCTGAATGAATAAAACCAAATTGTATGTAGAACAAGGGATGCTGATAGATTCAGCATTGTAGTGGTAGCAGCCTTGGACAGCATGAAAAGTCTTGATCTCTAACTGAGATGCATGTGTTATATGGACCAGAGGTCTGCAGAGTCTGAACACACAAGGTCTGCCTAGGTACTCATTCCATGATCTTCTGTTGCTGATCAGTCCTCCTTCTGGCTGACTTGTTAGCTTTAGGAAGTGTTGGGAAGTGTTGCTTTAGCTTGAGATCTATTCAGACATCAATAATACTCATTGCTCATTTAATTCTTTATGTGTTTATTTCATTATTTAATTTTTATAAGGGAATACTTATTTCTCTCACTTCTAATGCTTTTCAGAGGAAAGCATCAAACTGCAGTCTGTGGGTCTCAATAATGAAGAACATAACAATCTCCCATATTTAGAAAATATATGGCTGTTTCAAATCATTTTATAAAAGTCACTAAGCTTATGAAAATAAATCCCTTTTGCATATTAGTCCCTCATCAAAGTCTTATTTGCTGAAGATAAAAGGAAAATAGGCCATCATTATTAATCCTGAATAAACACATACCTACACACACATATCACATCATACACCACACAACACTCAATTATTTACCTAGGATAAAAGAAATCTCCAGTAAGTTCCAGAATCTCAACAGAATATTCAGTTCTTCCTTATTACTCAGATAAAATTCATGATATAGTAATCACTACCTAAGGATCTAAGAACATTAGCATGTGCTTATTTGATCTGCACAAACACCCCATCTACCTTCATTTGTAAACTTCCCCTAGGATACATTGTTACAGAAATACAAATCCATATAACGAAATATACATACTGCGTAAATAGTTAATAATACCATAGTTCAGATGACTATTTACTTCAAATTTATGCATGTGTGGAGAAGGCATTTGAATTTTCCCATTTCTCTTTTTACACCACCCTTTTTGAAGAAAAGTACAGGCTCAGTAGTTCTCTTGGGCACTTTTCATGACTACATTGTGAATTTAATAAAAGTTGCTAAACTAACTTCACTGGGGATGATTGATTTGAACCAATTAGACAGACATGACCTTATCCTGACCATAAGACTGAGTACATCTTTCTGTCTCTCATGTTTACAATTTTTAACCATTGATAACACTGAAATTTGAAGAAGCAGAAACCACCAGTGGGATTTGTGATTCCCCTTTCAAGTAGCTGCCAAATCAATTTCCAATGCTGTTCTTGCTCCTTCATCTTTATTCTTAACGATGAGGCAAGTTCGGAAGTTTGTTGAAGTTAAATTCTTTTTAAAAACAGTGTGTCATGCAAAGTGATCTCAAGGAGTCACCTTCCGAAACTTTGCACCTGAATTTTGCGCACAAGGGCATGTCATTTGTAGCAGATGCTGTTGCTGCGCTGCCCAGATCCCCTTAACCAGCTGGCCCACCCAGTGCTCAGCTGCTCTGGTTGGAGGCTAAGTGCTACCCTTTTCTCTGGGGATTGCCTTTGGCTGATCAGCCAGGTGACACCTTGCAAATCAGCCAGGTGACACTTGTAAGGTTTCTCTCCTACAAGGGTCTGGCTAATGACTGATTGATGCAGGATATAACAGCCCAGCCTTCTTCCCTCTGGGCAGGACAACCTCTATGGTTCCATTCATCCTCCACAGCTCCCCAGGAAATTAGGCTGGTGCTAACTCCCTCCTGAGATCACATCCTTCCCTCAGCTCTTTCCCTGCTTTATTCTGCTTCTCTCATTCTCTGACACGTTCCTCCACAATAAGTCACTTGCCGTAGAGTCCCCATCCCAGCTTCTATTTCTACGAAGTCTGATCTAACATATTATTTTAATTACCTAACTAGTAATTACCTAGATAACCTTTGGGCCACTATCCACCGGAACTACTACTGAAATTAGTAACTATGTCTCATGGCAAATAGGGAGTTTTCATTTTTCTCTGGTTATCAGAAACTAGACAAATATTTAGGGCCGGGTGCAGTGGCTCACATCTGTAATCTCAGTATTTTGGGAGGCAGAAGTGGGGAGATCACTTGAGGTCAGGAGTTCGAGACCAGCCTGGCCAACATCGTGAGATCCCATCTCTACTAAAAACACAAAAAATTGGTAGGCTGAAGCAGGAGAATTGCTTGAACCCAGGAGGTGGAGGTGCAGTGAGCTGAGATTATGCCACTGTGCTCCAGTGAGACTCTGTCTCCAAAAAAAAAAAAAAAAAAGAGAAAAGAAAAAAAGAAAGAAAGAAAGAAATATATATATATATATGTTTAAATCATTTTGACGTTGGTTGAGATTCACTGAAAGTGAATCTGCTCCAGGAAGCCCTTTCTGTTCTGAACGTCCAGGTCTGGATCCTTATTCCTTCCTGTGCCTTCTTTTGGTTCACTTTTCCTCTTGAGACTGAAAGGTGGTTAAAAACAAACCATATATTGATCACCAACTAGGCATAGTCACAGACTGAGCACCCTTAAAGACGTTATTCCACTAGAGTCTCATAAGAGTTCATGGAGGGATATATTATTGTTATCCCTACTTCATAAATGATGAAATTGGGAGTCACAACCATTTGTAACTTGATCCATAGGGAAGCAGGCAGTAAATGCAGATTACTGACAATATGCAGATTCAAATCCAGGTCTGCTAATATAAAAGCCACAGTCTTACCCAGTTCACTAAAGTGTAAGTTTAAAGATAAGTGCATGTGTCCCCTTTCCTGTGCTATGCACACAGTTACAGCTTCTGCATGCTTTCTAGCCAATAGTTCCACCATGACCTTTGCAGACTTGCCCTCGAGCACTGGAACAGCCTCGCCCGTACACCCTCAAGCCTGCAGCTACTGGTTGATACAGGAACCCAGAAGCCCAGCTCCTTGCCTGTGTGCTACAGCTCCCCACAGGCTACTCAGAAGCTGTGGCTTCATCTGAAAGCGCACTCTTGTTTGTCTCCTTTCATTTCCCTGTCCTGTTTCATACCCCTCGCACCACACTGCTCTCCCCTGGGAGCCCTTCCTTTACACATTATTTGCTCCTGAATTCTTGGCTCCGTGTCTTCTGAGAGAATCTTAATGCAATGCACAAAAAGGCATAAAAGAGGCAAATACTAAGAAACTCACTTTGGTATTATGGACTTCGGTGTTAACTTGTGTTCTTTCTTTTTTTTAAAAAAATTGTTAATTCCAAAGTAATACGTGTACATAGAAAAAAAAAAAAAAAAAAAAAATACAGGTAAGCCAAAATAAAACAACAAAGGTCAGATAACTCATAAAGACCCAGCAAAATTACTATTTATGTACATGTTGTGCATTTGCAAGTCTGATATTATACTACTTATAATGTAGGTACTTTTCATGCAACATTTACAGTCTTTTTATGCCAGTAAGATTTCCTCTACAAAATTTTCGTTATGCTCATATGGACTTCAGTACTATAATTTTGGGCAGCGGGTAGCAGGAGCAAGCTCCGTGTGATGCCGATGCTGCTGGCCCATGGACTACTCTTTGAATAGCACTGATGCTCTTATGGGCCATGTTAGAACTGTGACTCTGCTATGTTTGGGTTTAGCATTAAACTCCAAATAAACTCAGTTAATTGTGTGACTGTTCCCCTCACACAATTCCCCTTTAAATATGTTGAGCCATTAAAATGAATACAAACACTCCGTATGTGGGGAAAGAGAGTTAATAGGACCTAACATTAATGCTTACTCTCAGTTTATATTTGCAAGTGGCTGAAGGTGATCCCAGGACACCACTATATATCAAACTGACGTTTTAAAAATGCTGTACTCACTAGAGTGAAAACAGAAAGTTATCGCCTCTGAAAATCTGCTGTTGCAAATTCATTTTCCCTGTTCCTGAACAAAGCTAAAGGTGGGCATTTTCCCTCACATTCAAGAAATAAAGAGTCCTCTTTATTTCTTTTAGATTGTTTTAGAAAACAACATGTATTCTTATCAGGAGCCAACTTGAAGGGTTTTCCACTAGTTAAATCAGGGACAATTTGAGCATGAAAATTAATAATGAGAGTAAAGGATCACATAGGGGAGGATTAAATTCTCCTCTACCTTCTTAGGTTCAATGCCTGGAGCCTGTGAATTAAACTGACAAAAGGCATTTTAACAGGAGGAAAAATGTTTATGCATGCAAGGCATATACACTTGGGAGAACTCAGTGATGAGTAACTCAAAGGGATAGTTAAAATTGGTGGCTTATAATCATCTTGATAAGCAAAGGGAGGGGGAGAAGACATTTATGTAAGAACAATGACTTTTAAAAAAGATACATGAGTTTTCAGGTGAACAGGAGATAAAAAATTATGTGATAATGTTTATCTATGCAGTTATAAATGATCCTTAAATTTCCTTCAGGGTCATAAAACACTTTTGGAGAAGGGATTTGGGGTAGGATTACTTGTGTTCTAGAAGTAGATCAAACCTGAAGAGGAATTTATGGCAGCCTTATTTCCTAGAAGTTACTGCTTGTAGTCAGATAAGCAAAGGTCTGAGAAGGCTTTTTTTTTTTTTTTTCTACATATGGTATGTTAAATCTCAAATGTCTTTGGCTTGAAATAATCTTTATGCCAACTCTGGAGTTCTGAGTTGGTCCCCACACATATATAATTCCCATTAAATAAAAAAGGAATGCATGAGTCTATACCGATTTGAGTACATAAATTAATAAGGAAGAAAAGAAAGCTCTGCCCAACAGCAAAAGGCCAAGTAAGAAATGGAAAGAATGATAAAATGTAGAAGTTATTTTATGGCAACTGTCACTGTGATAATTATTTCGGGCAAGAATCATCCATGGACACTAAAATTAGTAGGTGAAAGTGTGAAAGTAGAAGGAAATTTCCATAGTTTCAAAGTCTGTATCCATCAGATATTCATTAAGTACAAGGAAAACTACTAGAGAGTTACTGGCACCAACTCTCCTTGAAGTCAAAAATCCATGTATAAGTTTTGCCTCCTGAAAAACTTAGATACTAACAGCTTACTATTGACCAAAAACCTTACCTATAGCATAATCAGTCAACTAACATGTATTTTTTATGTTATAAAATACTGTATTCTTACAATAAAGTAAGCTTGAGAAGAGGCAACAATTGAACTCAACACAATAGCAACAGGAGGTGGCTATGAAATCATTACAGTTGTACAGTATGTACTACAGTTAATTTTATGCAGTTATGATTTATTACTGCAGCTTTACTTTTATTGACATTTCTCTCAACTGCAAATGCAGTTAAAGTTTACGTCGTGTATCAACATCACGTGCCTCTTGATATGATGTACTGAGAAGGGTGCAATGACGTCTGCAGCACTGCTGCCCCAAAAGCATCACCTGAATCTATTCTTGAAGACATATAAGACAAACCAAAGTTGAGAGACATTTTACAAGATAACGGCCTTGTGTTCTTCTTATATACTGTCATAAACAAACAAGCAAACAAACAAACAAAAACAGGCTGTTCTAAACTAAAAGAGACCAAAGAGATGGGACAAGCGAATGTATTTCATTACCTGGGAGTGCAAAGGAAAGTATTGAGATAAATAGCAAAATCTGAATGAGGTCTATAGATGAAATAGTTCATTTAAATGTTAATTTCCTTATTTTGCCAATGATAATATTGTTATGCAAAAGAACATCATGATTTCAGGAAATACACAATGAAATATTTAAAACATCATGTCTTCAACAGACACACAAATACAAATACATCATGTAAAGAACATCATGTCTTTATCATGTCTTCAACTGACACATAAATAGTTCAGGAAAAAAATGAAACATACACACACATGTATGTAGAGGGAGAAAGAGATAAAGCAAATGTGGTAAGTGGTTAACGTTTAGGTAATCTGGGTAAAGGGCATATAAGAATTCTTTGTCAATTATTGCAACTTTTCCGTAAATACGAAATTATGTCAAAACAAAAAGAAAAGAGAGAACAAAAAACCAAACCAAAACCTTACAAAACAGAAAAAATTTAGTTGTAATAGCAAATCTCTGGGCTCCAAATGACAATGCTTGTAAGCAACTCCTGTTCGGGTCTGTCTCCTCCAGAGGGGTGGGCCTGGTTACACGCTTCACTCTCTCTGTTCCCTTCTCCTCCCCGACTGGCTCCTGTGAAAGGTCCCTCTCCAAGGTTGGAAAGAGAGGGAGGAGGTTAGAGGAAAGGGGTTTAATCCATATGTGACTGACAGAGCTGTAATCTGGAGTTGGTGCCTTCTGGTAAGGCAGATTCTAAAGTGGCTTCTTTCTGTCAACGAGACATTGGATATTTTTGGAGCTCCTGTTCAGTACCCACTGCATTTCCTGGTGTGAGTAATGCCTCAGCTAGCTTTTTACTCCAGAGTACACCTCCAGAGATGGTCAGTTTTATGTCTCAACTTGGCTAGGTTATAGCACCCAGTAACTCAATCAAACACTAATCTTAGGTGTTGTGGTGAAGGAATTGTGTACATGCAAGCAACTTTTACAATTCGTTGACTTCATGTAAAGGAGATTGTCTTAGATAATCTAGGTGAACCTGATCCCATCAGTCACTTTAACAACAGTTGAAATTTTGACAATTGTAAATTGGTTAGGTAAATGGATGCCTTTTATTTTAGGAAAGACATGCTGAAGTATTTAGGTGTATGAACAAAACTGAGGTTTCCGTGATGAAGAAGAAATTCCACTTGTGGACTTCAGGGACAGTTCCTGCCTGTTTCAAGCCTGCACTTCCTGATAGCCTACCCTATAAATTTAGCACTTGACCATCTGGTGCCCAAAATTATGTAAACCAATTATTTGCAATAAATCTTATCTATCTATCTATCTATCTATCTATCTATCTATCTATCTATCAATCAATCAATCATCTATATATCTATCTGTCTTTCTAGCTAGCTAGCTACCTAGCTATCAGGTTGGAGCAAAAGTAACTGCAGTTTTTGCCACAATTAAAGGTCATGGCAAAAATCTCAATTACTTTTGCACCAACCGAATATCTCTCTATTTAGGGCTAGGGCTATCTATCTAGGGCTAGGGCTTTTAACAGCTAGGGCTGTTAAAAGTGTATTCGATCCAAGATATCTAATACACATAGTTTATAATGGCATGCGAGAAATAAACTCCTTCCTTAAAAGATTAAATATTACTTCTTTTTCCAAAACCTAAATTGTTTCCATCAATTTCCACTAGGAAAGTATCTTCAATAAGCAGGCTGAGTACAGTAGCTCATGCCTATAATCCCAGCACTTTGGACGGCCAAGTTGGGAGGATTGCTTGAACTCAAGAGTTCGAGACCAGCTGGGGCAATATAGTGAGACTCTGTCTCTATTTAATTTTTTTAAAAGAAGACAATTAAAAAAATAATGAGCATGATGATGTAGATCTGGTAAATCTTTTGACAGCAATGTTTATAACCCACATGCCATGTACTTCACTACATTCATAAAGGGGCTTGGGGATTTATCCAGAATGATATACCATTCATTTCAAATTCACATACATCTTTTCTCTAGACAGCTCAGAATATTTATAGTTGTTAAAGCAAAAAGAAACATTTGGTAAGAAGTTCTTGGTGTATGGATTGCTTTGGCTTTGATGGAAATATCTACTTTCTCCAGAGACTGGTCCCTGGGCCTCAAAGCATTTACCCCAAGAAGTAACTGCTATAACTTAGGTCTTCAAGGCAGCTTCCAGTGCTCGAGCTTTCTCTGTGATGTTCTTCTGAAAAGGCATCATAAAATCGTCAAAGTCCACCTCATGTGTAAACCTCTCTCGCCGTAGTTCCCTCTTCCTGATCAGCTCTGCTGTTGTGGCTTCAGGACTCCAAATCTTAAAAAGAAAAATAGCCATGCCAGAGCAGGTATGAGTATGACAGCCAGTAAATATGCTAATATCTAGACAATTTTCAATACACGGTTTTAACTTAAAAACTTGTTTATAGTTTTAATTTAAAACTATTAAATTTACTTTTAGATGTGTTTTAACTTCTTCCCCCCCTCTCATATGACAGTAGTGGTTACATGAGCATCACTGTTTTTGATGATGACTGTCTAGACAACTAATGTCGGAAATGTTCTTCAGTTACTTCTCTGGCCAGTTGTTCTCAGACCAGCTGCTGTTCGTTTTTCAGGATGCCAAAACAGGGAAGCAAAGAAATTAGAAGATCATTGAGGTTTACTACCTATATGTCTTATGTAGAAGTCAAAATTATTTTTATAATAGAAGGCGAGAGGAGCTGCTTGTTCAGTCTGGTTGGATGGCCAATGGAAAGACAACTCTTTTCTCCAGAATATGTCTCCACCTCTTTTTTTTTTTTTTTTTTTTTTGAGACGGGAGTCTGTGTCCTCTGCTCACCCGGCTGGAGTGCCAGTGCCGGATCTCAGCCTCACTGCAAGCCTCCGCCCCCCCGAGGTTTCCCGCCATGTCTCCTGCCTCAGCCCCTCCCGAGCTAGCCGCGCCGGACCACAGGCGCCCGCCACCTCGCCCGGTATGTTTTTTGTATTTTTTGTGGAGACGGGATTTCACCGTGTTGCCAGGATGGTCTCAGCATCTCCTGACCTCGTGATCCGCCCGTCTCGGCCTCCCAAAGTGCTGGGATTACAGGCTTGAGCCACCGCGCCCGGCCTCCACCTCTTTAGTTGTGGACATTTTCAGAGGCTACTGAATAAATCCAGTCTTGATTTATACGAAACTCCTGCATGAGCTGGTAGGAGTAAGTACAAAGAAGGGTTGGGTCTGAGAAGTACCAAAAAAAAAAAAAAAAAAAAAAGTATCCTTAGGAGTTAGAGATTAAACAGCTGCAGAACATGCCATTGATTCAGAAAGACTTCAACCTTTCAAGAAAAATGTAAATCTCAATACAGAAATAGTAATAGAAAGAGAACCAGATGCCGGGAGCTGTTAGTTGGGCATACTGAGTTGAAAGTAGCAGAACCTGGCAAAAGAACATTCACAAATAGTAACTATGAAAGACAAACTGTGTAGATTTGTTTGAATATTCTACATAAAAAGCTTTTGAAAAAATGACATTATGAGCTTCTACCACACTACGAAGATCTTTTCAAAGCACTTACCCTCCGTGGAATAAATGTGATATCCACTTTCTTAGTATAACCACTGGTAATCAATGAATTGAGATGAACCACATTATCCTTCTGTACTTTCTTTCCCTCTGATGTGGTTGGTACACCATAAATTGATGACAGTGGTTCCTGGAAACAAGGCCAAAAAAATTATAAATTGTAAAAATCTATATTGACTTTCTAATATTATTTGCTGTTTCACATCTTACTGTGAAGCCAGAAAAAAACCTAAAAATGCTACTGTGCAATTGTAACTTGAGATAAAATAGTATATTATTATAACTTTGGGGATGGGGAGAGATAGTTTGCCTTGTTTAATTTTAATTAGAAGTATTAGTAGACGATCACATAAGTCTTCGAGATACCCATCCTTGATCTGTGGCCTACTAAAATGATAATGGAAGAATTTTAGTTGACTGATCCTCCTTCACCTTTTGCCATCCTAACATCCTCCATGTTTATAACTCTGCTGTCTGTCTATAATCCCTTCATCCTATCTACTCCCTACCACCTACATTTCCCCAACCCTTTCCGATTTGATGACAACAAAACTTTTCCTTCTTGACTTTCATCTCTTGTCCTGTGTCTCCAGTAAATCTTCTGCTTCCTTAAAAAAAGCTTCCAACCTAGAGACACACTTAGGGGTTTCCTGCTAATGGTAAAGTCTTGATGTCTCAGTAACTCATATGGGCAACAACTTCAACCTTCTGCTGCAGTTTAGACATTCCAAATCACTCCCAATTACCAGAAATGCTAAAAACCTTCTACAGTCATTTTGCGGGATATTCTAGTGACAATGGCTCCACATCCCAGAAATCAGTGGTATTCATTAAAATTCCTTGGTGGAGGTGGCAGGTGGGAGGAAGGGGATGTGGTGGGCAATGAAAGGGGATATGGTGGCAATGAGACCAAAATGAAGAAAAATCATGCTTTACTTCATTCCTCATAAGAGTTAGCCTCCTTCCCTATTTGGACCATCTCATCAAATCTGTAAAATTCAGGACCAAATATACACAAATCCAATACCAGTTTTGGTTTTCTTTTGAACATTCCAATTGTATTTGGCTGAACCCATTTGGTTTTTGTATGGATTTTCTTTGCAGTGAGTACTTTTTAGGCTCTTCAGTGATAATAATTTTATTAGATATTTCTTTAAAAGTACTATATAATAATGGTATTGAAAGTATGCACTGCATATTATCTTGCCCATGTTGTACAACAGTATGTAAATAGTGCTTCTGCTTTCCCCAAAACAGATTTTTAAAGAGTTCCAGTTACTAATGGGTAGTCAACCTTTTTTCTTACCTCTTCTTTCTTAATTTCAGGGCCTTCAGTCTTCAGTATAGGAGGTGTCTTGCCTTTTAGTTTTTGATTTTCTGCTGGTTTTGGCAAGTTATCTAGCTTTTCTTTAATCATACCAATTATTCTATAATCAGCATATGCCTTTGCAACATCCATGGCAGTATGCCCTGTTGAAACATAAACATAAATTCAGAGTGACTATAAACATATTAATGATTAACCATGTAGAAAAATGTCTCAGTACATCAGCTCTAAGCCTGCCCTAATAAGGGTGATTCCTAAAGCAAGTTGTATATATACAGAAGTTCACAGAGCTAGATCAGATATTCTCTATGGTGGTCCCAGCTTTAAAATCCCATGATTTATAGTGCCATCTAAATACATAAAATTATTTTTTCCTTAGTTTTTTTTTTTACTATGTTTCTTAAAGAGTGATAGGAAATATTATATTACATTTTAAATATCAAATTGATTGCTTTCTCCCCTCAAATTTCCTTCTATGTGATAGATAATTTTACATTATCTTCCCCTTCCTTGATGTAAGGGGGGAAATTCCAAAAGGTCTGGGGGCCACAGGTGCTCCAGGCAGATGGCTGGGCAATATGTTATCTACAATATCATCAGGCAGGACAGGTGCAGTAGTACCTGTGACTCAGAGGCAGCCTGAACCAACCAGAGGTACAATGCTCACTCAGTCAAAGGAAGCAGTGGCTTCCAATGTAGGAAAATGATACTTCCAAACAAGGAGCTCAAATATATTCAAATGATTTTTTAATTTTTCCTGTATGGTATTTATGATACAAGGTAGGTGGTATGTTTACTTCCTAGAGTCAGGGAAGCCTCAATTCAGGAATTACTTTGTCCAGCTTTAAGAGAAATCCAAAGTCTATAGAGTATGCAATTGTTAGTAATTAACAGCCATAACAGTGTAATAACTCAGTGTGTCATCTGCAAACTGGTGCAAGTCCACAAACTAATAGTTACTGATTCATAATGAAGTAACTACAGAAACTAAGTGTTTACAAACGTTTACAGCAACTTAATATAATTTTCTGTCATTAAAATTTAAATATTAAAAACAAAGGTTTGGCCTTCCATTCTTTTTCATTTTATTTTCTAATAAATCACTTTTATTATGTTTTACAAAAGTATTTCAGTCCATGAAAGATTGCAAACATAAAGAATTGGCCCTCCAACACCAATGAGTGGAGAAGCACTTGGTATAAGACAAACTTCCATAACATTTAACTCAGGCTTGTGTTTGCACCAGGAACACAGTGGACAATGCAAGCCTACGAGAATAGAATCAGAAGGCGCTTAGGATCTAACATAAATTATCCTTTTCTAACCCTAATCGTCAATAAAATGAACACATACCTTTTCTATTTTCCAGCTGGAATTTAGCACCAATATCAAGTAGGTATTTTACAGTATCCAGTCTGCAGCTTTCAATGGCTCTATTTAAAGGAGTTGAGTTGTTGATTGAAACTGCGTCTATGAAAGCTCCAGATTCAACAAGAAGCTCAACAATGTCTTGTTGGCCTGCATGGCATGCAAAATGAAGTGGAGTCCACAGAAAATTATCTGTCGCATTAACGTTAGCTCTGTAAAATAAGATAGATGAACAAGCTAAAAATACTGGTTTTCCAATGACTGGACACTAAAAATGCAAAGTAAAATTTCATAGAGTTCTATCAAGTTGCTAAATTGTAAACTCTGTGCCATAATTTTTCTTCAAACCTCTTTGTTCTGCATTATTTGACAGTCTTAACTTTCTTTGTGTATATCTACATTAAAAGGCACTTTTGATTCTAGGGATTACGATTTTGCAAAGGTTAAAATCAAGGAAAATTATAAAACTAGATCCAATGAAGATAAAAGCTGACAGGACATATAAAAGTTACATTATTTCATTTTGTGACTACTTTCTCTGCATGTAATACATTTTTAAATGAAATTTCATTATTAAAATTCTAAATATTACCATGTATTATTTAAAATTTTAGTCCTTTTTAGAAATTCAGTGTCCAGAAGTTCGTATTCTCATTAGTTGCTCTCTTGGTAATATACAAATTTGAATCTTTCTTTAACATTAAAGTACTAATAAGATTAGTACTTTATTTCTCAAGTATGAAATTACTGTGTTAACAAGAGCTTTACATATTTTAACTCATTTAATCTTCAACTAATCTTGTGGCATGAGTCCCACTACAGTCTCATTATGTACATGATAGAACTGAGGCACAAAAATATTAAGAAACTCACCCAGGTTACACAATTATGGTAGAAGAAGGAATTAAACCTAAGTGATTGTTGTAGTCTAAAAAGTTAAGTATTATAAAAATGCCATGATTTGATATTTTAAAGATATTTACATGACCAAGGAAAAGGCTGCCCCACACTGGAGGAGGGCAGCAGGTTTGGGGACCAAAACATGTTGTTATAGCCACCATTCCACTTGTTTGAAGTTGTTGAGATCCTCAAATAGAGGCAGATTAAAAAGTGACTCTACACCATCTAGGTGAGACTGTGAGACAGGACTGAGCTGTGCTGCCACTGACAGAAGGCCAGTAACAATCAGAAGACTCTGTTTACCCCGAGTAAACACTTACTGGCCTTCACTTCGTGCATAATTGCTATTGGCAAAACATCTTTGTGCACACACAATCCTATGCTCCCGTTATCCTGGTTTCCCATATAAAATCTACAGGCTTAATTAATCTATTACAGGCTTTAATAAAGGGGCTAGGAATCTAACATAACATAAATCTAACATAAATTCTCCTTTTCTAACCGTAGCTGTCAATAATATGAACACATACCTTTTATAGGGCATTTTATAGACTTTAATAAAGCATATAATAAATCAGCATTTTTAATAAAGCATTCCTTAATAACATTCTTTAATGAAGTCTATAATAATTTATTAAGTGTTAATAAAAGGTTTTATACATTAAAGCCTTAACTTATTATAGACTTTAATAAAGTAGCACTTTTCTATATTACAAAATTCTGTCATCCCTTCACTTCCTTGAAATGTGAAGACTCATGAAAATTTAAGCCACACGCGACTGAGACACATACCCTTTTTCAAGAAGAAACTTGACCACATCTATGTTTCCACTTGCACACGCCGTCATTAGTGGAGTTTTGTAATAATTATCCTTCATATCCACAGGTATTCCTGATTCAAAGGCCTTTTTCAGAGAAGCCAGATCCCCTGCTTTGGTGATAGTATTAATGTTTGAAAATACCTTCTCTGAATCATCAATGTACCAAGCAGAGTCATCCTGAATGGGATGTTCTGGGGGATGATCTCTGTTAAACCGGCTGCTATCAGTGACATTCCTGTAGGTCTCAATCATGTAATACGGTGGCCCACCATCCTGCCGGCGTGGAAACGCGTACTCAGGAATGACGCAAATTGGAAGGGGTAAGACAAATTTCCCTCTCTTTCCTTTTTTGCCCATCCCTTTTTTCTTTTTCTTAGGTCCATAAGATCCTAATACAAAAGACTTGTTTAAATATCTGGTTCCTTTAAAGAATTCATTAATATTGACCCCTCCTCCCCGAGTTTTCTCATGAAGTTGAGCGATGGCAGTCAGCTGTTCTGAGCTCGCATAATCTTGCCTTTCCTCCAACACCATCACGAAGTCATTCTTGCTGATGCTCCCATCACCTCTGTCTAAAACTGAAAAGGCTTCCCGGAGGAAAGCCTCGCGTTCTACGGACCAATCGTGCAGTCTGAGGGCCCACAGTGGATTTGGATTTTTGGCTCCCGGCCTGGCTAGTTTATTAGCGATTCTCTCTGCTCGTCGTATTTCTTTGCTTGCTGCTTTGAAGCCGCGTTCCTTAGCCACAGCCCTGGGCGTTTTATGATCTAAATTCTTCCATTTCAGGTCACATCCTAAAACATAAAGCATCATAATTATGAATGGTGCCAAGGCATTTGCATGGCTAATAAGTGACATTCATCCAACTGCTTTCTTAATTTCTCATGATAGTAAAAAAGAAAAATGTGTCCCCAAATTATATGTATATAGAGATGTGCATATTTTGCTGTTATAATTACAAAATTGAGCTGTGATTTTTTTTTTTTCTGTGAGCATCACTTTGGTGAATTCTGAAGAAGATACATTTACAATTTACAGTAGGATTAGAACATTGATCCCTAGAGATGTTTGAAACACATACCATATTGGTACACTTGCTCAGGGGACTTCAGGCCAACAGGAAAAGAGCAAGGACACATTTGAATTTGGAAAGAAGCTGGATTCAAACAGCTTACCTAGGACCTTATGAACTCAGATCTGAACCTGAAAAGAAGCAGAATACCTGCTTCCTTTTGAATGATTTAAACTGTAAATCTGTGTATAATCTTAAAGTATATTTTTTTCTGTATTCTTCATTAAATAATGTCATTTATAGTAATCTGCTATTTTGTGGTATAGCCATGTGAACAACCTTCACAGAGGAAAAAGTAATTTGTAATTAAATCCGAGGAGTTCAGCATTATATTTATGTGCAAGTTAGATATTAAAATTCATTTTCGTTTTTGGTTCTTATTTAACAAAATGATGAGACCAACATTAATTGTAAATATTCACCAAAGAAAGAAACTTTTTTGAACATGTTAGGGAATCCATTTAGTGCTACCAAAAGGGCTGTGTTGTCTATATTAAGTGTCTGTATAAGTAAGACTTTGAAGAAGCAGTCAAAGCTTTTCAAGATTAATACTTTCCTTAGTATTGTCAAAAATTAAAATTTTATATGATGAGTAAAAAAACAGAAAGAATGAATAAGACCTACTATTTGATAGCACGACAGGGTGACTATAATCAATAATAATTGTACGTTTTTAAATAGCTAAAAGAGTGTAATTGGATTATTTGTAACACAAAGAATAAATCCTTGAGGGGATGGTTACCCCATTCAAGAGGATGTGATTTTTAAGTATTGTATGCCTATATCAAAACATTTAACATACTCTACAAATGTATACACTTCTATCAAAAAATAAAATTAAAAAAAGAAAAATAAATCTATTTTACTACACATACAAATAAATCTATTTTAATACACACACACACACACACACACACACACACACATTTTTATACTAAAACTGATAATTTTACCAGTAGTAGAAAAACTAAAAAAGGCTATTGGGATAATAAAGGTTCCACAATTTCTATATTGGATAGTTATAAGAACAGTGACTCTATAGTTTAATTCCATAGCATAGTAGTTCCATAGTGCAATTCCATACTAATTCTGATATGCTGCTTTTATTCAGCTATTTATTTTGCTTACTCAGGGTGTCAGGGGGTTTTTGATCCCACCTCTCAAGCCACTTCTGTGTTCACCCAGCACTAAGGACCAAAGGATTTTCATCCTGCTTTAGCTTACCCTCTGCAGCTTCCAGCTTAATCCTAGTTAGAAACTTCCATGTGTATAAAAGACTCCAACATCCCACTTAAAAGAGCTAAAGGCAGTTTTCCTGTCCTTTTGACTTGGAGCTTTCTGTCTCCTCCTTTATGATTAGTAAATAAAGATCTGTTCATTCCCTGTGAGATTTATACTCCTCTGTGGTAAAGATGTTCAACTTCCAGTTGGCTGGTGCTGCACAATCAGGGAGTTGAGGGCCCAGGAAGAGGAGGAGGAGGACTCCCTGAGCTCCTTTCCTCTGCCCTTGGATGCCACGGCTCTCACATGCTTACAGGGAGTTGTCAATTGCCCCAGCAGGGGGACGAGGGGGCAAAAGAGGACCATCATGAGGAAATGTGAGAAATGTATCCAGCCAGCACAAATGCTTTACAATTAAGTACAGAAGACACTAAACCCAGGGAGCTTATTCAGAAACAAGCATTTGATCGCTAAGGGTTTCTTGCTGCTCTGATTGCCTGAGATGTAAGAGTCTAAAGGTGGAAATGTAACTGACAACACTTCTGCTGCGAAACTGGGTCACCCACATAGGATCTGGTGACGTGTTTATATTTCCGAACACGCACAGAACTCAGAACATTTTCAAATATTTGCTTTAAAATAGCCTTATGATTGATTCTTCTAGGAAAATGGATCTTTTCTGCATCACTGAATTAGGCCTTTTTGCATGACCCAGGCTCTGGTCCTTGGTTTCTCAATGTGCTTGCTGTGACTTTATTCCAGGAATACATAAATGATAGAGTATGTGTGATATTTGTCCCAATAAGAAATAAGTCAACATATTAAAGTTAAAGAAATTTGTCTCAACCTGAGTGGATCTTTAGTTTTTACAAATACATAATGTTGGCTGGGCGCGGTGACTCAAGCCTGTAATCCCAGCACTTTGGGAGGCCGAGATGGGAGGATCATGAGGTCAGGAGATCGAGACCATCCTGGCTAACACGGTGAAACCCCGTCTCTACTAAAAAATACAAAAAAACTAGCCAGGTGAGGTGGCAGGCGCCTGTAGTCCCAGCTACTCGGGAGGCTGAGGCAGGAGAATGGCGTGAACCTGGGAGGCGGAGCTTGCAGTGAGCTGAGATCCGGCCACTGCACTCCAGCCTGGGCGACAGAGCTAGACTCCGTCTTTACAAAAAAAAAAAATACGTAATGTTAAATCTGAAATGTCAGAATAAACTGCTAATAGAGAGAGATCACTCAAACAATTAAGACAGTTTGAGAGAACCAAAATTGCATTTGATATACTTTTTCCTCATTTGCTAAAAGGGTTTATCATACTGGGGACATAGGGAAAGTATACATTTATACAAGTAAAAATGGCTAGTTATTACGCTATTATAGTTATGTGGGCATGCTAGTTTTATTTATAATTTTAGTGACTTCTAAAATTTTGTGTCTATGTGGAAGACAGAAAAATAAAACACTTTCTTTGCTCTATTATAGAGTTGTTGGACTTTAAGTTTTGCCTATTTCTCATAAACTAGAAAAAATATATACAGTTCTGCAAAATGTAGTTCTATCTCTAACAGAGTTAAAAGCTTTTAATATGCATTTAATTAGCATGTAATTAACAAAAAAATTCATATCCTTAAATATAATATTTTCATTTTAAGAAACTCATTAAGTTATATATGATATAGTTCATATTTCTAAAATATTTCCTAAATTAGTATTAAAGTCTACAGGAAAACAGATTAAAAATTCTGCTTAATTTCAAATTTTCCACGAAAATTTTTATTTCATGTTTTTCCCAAATTATTTCCCCATAACTACAAATTATCCAGAAAAGTTATCTTTGGCATTGACACATGGAAATTTTTTAAAATAACTAATTAAAAATTCAAATGAAAGCAAAATGGTTTTCAGTGTGTGTCCTTTTTTAGACTGATGTTGGCATTTTAAAAATAAGGAACTTAATCAACTGTATGTTTTTTGTTGTCTGTTTTTTGAGACACAGGCTGGGGTGCAGTGGCACGATCTTGGTTCACTGCAACCTTTGCCTCCCAGGTTCAAGTGATTCTTGTGCCTCAGACTTCCAAGTAACTGGGATTACAGGCGCCATCACCACACCTGGCTAATTTTTTTTTTGCATCGTTAGTAGAGGCGGGGTTTCGCCTTGTTGGCCAGGCTGGTCTTGAACTCCTGACCTCAAGTGATTCACCTGCCTCAGCCTCCCAAAGTGCTGGGATTACAGGCATGAGCCCCCATATCCTGCCCTCAACCGTAAGTATTTTAATAATTAGCTGGTTTAGGAACAATCCCCTTTAGGTTTTTAACAATAACCTAAAATTTTTTGGAGAAATGGGTTTTCATCACTTTTAATACCAGATTCATGATTTAACAGGGAAATAATTTTCAATTTTCTTTCTACAAATGAGTGAGGTTTTGCTATAGAAAAAAATAAGCCACTGACAAGTGATTGGCCCAAATTCTCTGCTTATCTATGACATGGGTAAATCAAAAATACTTTAAGCACAAAATTGCTAGACAATTTTACCTCGCTGAGCTATATATTTACAGCAATCTGCAAAACCACCCATGGCAGCGTAATGAAGTGGTGTGTTCCCACTTAAAGAAATCAGCCCCACGTCTCCATTGTAGGCAAAAAGAAGCTTCAATATCTGTAAAATAAATAGTGGATATTGTGGAGGAATAGGAATGTACATCTACTAACTGAAGACTGACAGCTAGACCGGCGCTATCCAGTACATTATCAATTAGCCATGTATAATTTTGAAAATCCAAATTGAAATGAACTAAACTGAATATATTTAAGTTTCATTTGTCTGTTTCACTAGCCACACTTAGAGTACTCAAAAGCCACATGGCCATTGTGTTGTACTGTGTTGTATAGCACAAAAATAGAATACGTCCATCACCACCAAAAGTTCTATTAAATGGCATTGATCTAGAGCATAGAAAACTCTATACTTAGAGGGGGTACTACCATTTTTGCTAGTGTAGGTAATTTAACAAAGTATCAGAGCATGGAAGACAGCATCCAGGAGGAAAATTCTTTACCAAATACGGTTTCTATCTTGGTGTATACTTTTATTGCAGGGAAAATAGTGATATAAACGAAGATAACTGTGTTAAAACTCAAAGAAAATTGAGTAAAGAAATTTCAGATGGAATTCAGAATTTTTAAAAATAGTCTTAATTTTATTTTGTTTCTGCAATGTTACTGCATCAGTGAGATATTCTTTGCTGTATGTTTAGGTAATCAGAGTACTTGAGTTTAAAATTCAGGTATATCATTATCTAATACACACAAACACCACGGAGATAAGAATATGAGGGCATTGTTCTCCCATAATTAGATCACCATATTTTGAAGATTCCATTATGTAATGAAGGCATAAAATACAGCAGTCCCAGGTGGCAGAAGTTTTAAATTGTTATCACTGAGTGTAGAGAAAAATATTATTAATAATATTAAATAAGTAAATTAGCAAACACATAAAACTAAATAAAGAGATAAAGGTCTTTAAAAACATAATTTTAGAATTATTTGGGGAAATCAAGATGAAAACAACATAAGTAACTCAGAAAAATGTCTGCCTTAGTGTAATCTATATGACATATAAGAACTTTGAGAAAAAGGACAGAAAAGTTTTAGCAACAAATTTTAAAGCAAAGAATAGATTATTACATCGAAAAAGCCTCCTTTAGCAGCAAAATGAGCAGCATGATGTCTGTCGTTGTCAAATGTATTCACTTCACCTCCTCTTTCCAGTATGCCTCGAACTAATTCCACTACCCCTTCTCTTGACGCTTCCATTAAAGCTGTGCGGCCTGTGGACTGGATATGAAACGGATGAGATGCTGTTTATGTCCATCATATTAAATAGCAGAATCAGTACAAATACAGCCTGAATCCATTTGACCTTAGCCTTACACTTACAAGTTTAGTTCTCTACATTTTTCTTAGTTTCATGCAACAAAGAGGAAAAATTAAGCAAGTACAATGGGTCAGTACCCAAAACGTAGAATTCTCAAATCAAAGTCAAGACCACACTGCATGCCCCTGTGAGAATATCATGCTAAAAATGTATTTCTTGCAAATAAAGCAGAATAAAAAGGGAGAAAAAGAGATAAAATATCAATACCTAATATAAAATTAGGTCATAGGTGTTTTCTAATGAGAAGAAAATCAATGTTTAGTGTCAAGAAAGGGCAATTACAAGAAAACTCGAAATTAGCCAAATAAGGAGAGTGAACAAAATTGACACAAGAAACAACAGAACTAGGCTGGGCGTGCCTGTAATCCCAGCGCTTTGGAATGCAGAGGCAGGCAGATCACTTGAGGCCAAGAATCTATTAGAAATCAGCCTGGCCAACATGGTGAAACCCTGTCTCTACTAAAAATACAAAAAATAATTAGCGGGGCGTGGTCGTGTGTACTTGTAATCCCAGCTACTCGGGAGGCTGAGGCAGGAGAATTGCTTGAACTTGGGAGGCAGAGGTTGCAGTGAGCCAGACTGCACTCCAACCTGGGCAACAGAGTAAGACCCTGTCTCCAAAAAAGAAAAAAAAAAAAAGGAAAAAAAAGAAACGGCAGAACTATATATTTTTTTTCTAAGAAGATAAATCCTAGTAGGCATCAACAATGCATTTTTTACTATTTCCTATAATGGTACCTTGACATTATGCATAATAAATACCAAATTTCCAAACATAATTAGGAAACAGACTGCAGAATCACAGCAATATGAAGATAATAAAAGTATAACATCTTCAAGTATTTTGAATCAAAATGAACAGTCTATCAGCTAACAGGATAATGTCATCGTATTTAAATGCAAAGATTATACTATGCTGTAATTGAAACAAGAAATATTTGTAATCACAAGAATAGCCATACTGAGTTGATTGCATTGGGATTGGCTCCTTTTTCCAAAAATATCAGGCACACATCTTTAACATCATGTGCATCTTCACAAGCTCTAAGGAATATTGGCTTTCCTTCATAGGTAGAATTGTTGACATCTGCACCATGTTCAAGGGCGATCAGAGCACAGCGATAATGCCGCTTAGTTGGTAAAATGCAGTAAAACAAAACACCTGCAGAGAAATAAAATTCCCAGAGGGTATTTAATTAACATCTATACATATTTGACAGGAAGGAAAGTAAAATTATTAAAAATCATATTTAGCTAGTTAAAGGCATATCTGTCTCGGTTTCCTCTCCGAAACCAACTAAAACACCAAGACAGAAAACAAAAAACAAAAAATCTTAATTCCTGACATAGTTAGAAAACTGTCACAACCACATGTGATAGGACCTGGCTTATGGAAGAATTGGAGTGCTGACAGGTGAACCCTGTTGACCCTGAGTATTTGGCATCTTGCAGTACGTACCCTGAGTGTCCCTTCTTGGAATGTGCAGGGCTATAGCTACGTGTGCCAAAGGGCTACTGGTAAGCCCCCAGATCCCCTCTAAAACTGCAGAATGGCAAAAGAGGTGGCACTGGGTGATGAAATGTGTAGACTGGCCATGTTTGTAAGAAGCAGGCTGTCGGTATAGCAGTAAAGAGATGAAAAATTAGATGGCAAGTGGCTCTGCCATTTTAGCAAATCATTTTGTTCTAGCAAATCATTTTGTTCTATTGGAGAAAGGAAAATGCTAAATCCCTACACCCAGGACCTGTAACATACAGGCTCTCAATATAATCCATGTCAAAAGCATACTGCACATCAGGGTTACTGTTATACACCCAGAGCAGAGTGTTGCTAAGAAAGTCCTAGGTAAATAACAATCAAACTCCAAACTGACTTTGTAATGGGTTCATTCCAAAAAGGGACTTCATTCAAAGAATAATCAAAAAAGAAACCACTATGCAACCTATTAAAAAAAAATACTGCAAGGAGAAAAGAACCTGATAATGAAAGCCAAGCAAAAAGGGTACATACTAGAAAAGATGTATCAGGAAAAATTATTGGCTCATTCATTTCCATGACAGCAAAGAAACTATATATAACTTGTCCTAAAATAAAAGTGCAAAGAGAGACTTGAATCGTAAGATTAAAAGGGTACATTGGGTCTCAGGAAAAGTTGATTAAGAACAGTCAACAAGGTATGCCTAGGTAAAGCTAGGCAAAGAAAGTGTCTCGTGAGAATCCAGGCAAAAATTCAACTAATCGATAAAGGGGAAAAGTCCACCTGCCCTCAAAAACTTATCACAACAACATTCAATGCTACAGTATAATTAAAGGATCTCTACACTATAACTTGGGATAAAAACCAGGAAACTTTTATACCCAATCAAGACTTTGTTCATATAAAAGCAACAGACATGTATAGTCTAAAGGATATAAGTAGTCAGGGATATAAGCCCAAAGAAGTGACTTAAACTACTTGATGGCAAAAGTGAGTTTTCCAACAGATCAATAGAGAATATGTGACTAAAAGAGCAGTTATAAATACTGAATCTCTTTAGCCACAGAACCAAAGCTAAGTCACCTTAGTAATTTTAGATAGAGAAAAATATACTGCAATTCATAATAATGTAAAATAATATAATTTATCAAAATTTGGAGCGAAGGGAAGGAAGGAGAAATAGTATAAGTATTTCATTTTCTCATCTTTTAGGGCTAAGACTGAGATATTATTTAAAGCAGGTAAGGAGATAAAGTAAAAGGTACTTATTATTTAAAAAGGAATCGTTGAAAGAACTAAGTAATTATAATTGACTATAAAATTGAGTGGTAGAAGGGAAGTAGCAGAAGTAAGAGGAAGGGTTATTGTACTAATCTTATCTAATTTGTACTATTGTACTAATCTTACTAATCAGAGTAAAGAATCAATGAATACTGTTTAAGATTCTAACTCAATAAACAGGTTTAAGGGCATATGAAGTATCAAGTTAACCATTAAAATAACTAAAAACAACCCATCAACTTTAGAAAATACACTTATAAGCATACAAAGAAAAACACGCATATACAGCAAAGTAAAACAAATATATGGACCATATGTGACAATACTTTCACATATTTTTATATATTAGATATATTTTGCCTTCACAATATAAAATAAATGATATTTCTGAAGCCAAACCTATGGGAAATCTAGATGACTATAAATTGGATAAATTCCACCATTAAAATAAAAAATAAAATGTATATGAAAATCAAAAGCTAAATATATTTTATATAAACTGATGTACCTAAAATAGGGTTACTCAGAACAGTTAAAAAAAAGAAAAGAAAAGATGGTCAAGGATATTACTGAAAAGAGAAAGTCAAAGACAGAGCAAGACACAGAAGGTAAGACCAGACCAAAACAACAACAGCAACAACAAAACAACCTAAGCATAATACCCGAGGCGGCTGAATTCATTACAAAAGGCCCAGAGCCACTTATGAAATGAACATTTCATAATAATGGCATGTACAACACACAGTTAAACTGTATCTGGGCTGACTCTTTAAGCCACAAAGAACATGAATCAGCATTCCTAAACTGAAGGGAAAACAAGTTTGAAAAGTATTGTACCTTATCATAGAACTGGCAGACTGCATTGAGGACTGAGTACACATTCCTGTAAATGAGAAAACCAATAGAATGGGAATGGGTGCTTTAAGGAACTATTATAGCTTAGCTTTTAAGGAGAATAATTCCACGCTGTAATTAATTCCCTAAGACAACATACAAGAAAGAATGTATTGGCGTAGAGCTTTATCTTCTCCATATTCTGTAAAATTGTTCAAAGAGAAAGTGCAGCTTAGGCCTAGGGCATGTCTCACATCCTAAAGACGCGCTTAGCCATTGAAATGTTTAGTTATCCTTTAGAAATGATGTACAGTGAGTCAAACATGAGTCACCAGAAAATAGGACGTCAATGACAGAGAGGGTACTGTAGAATAAGCAAAGCACTTTGGCCACTGGCAGCCAAACTGACGGATGTGCAAGGTGAGTGAGGCTTGTTGATGTGGGGAAGAGACAATATACTCTGTACAATGGGCAGTACCTTGGGTCATGCAGAGTGAGGGCTGCAGGCAGCCATCCTAACAAGCTTATGTGTGAAACAAGATTTTACATTTGTTTCCTGTTATAGTTTGTTCTGCTCATGAGATTTGTTTCCCTTAGCCATATGCCTGTTGCATTTGCTGCAAATATTTACTCGACCTTGTTTCCAATTTTACCTTGATTTTTTAAAAAAAAATTACACTTGGCCGGGCGCGGTGGCTCACACCTGTAATCCCAGCACTTTGGGAGGCCGAGGCGGGGGGATCACGAGGTCAGGAGATCGAGACCATCCTGGCTAACACGGTGAAACCCCGTCTCTACTAAAAATACAAAAAAATTAGCTGGGCGTGGGGACAGGCGCCTGTAGTCCCAGCTACTCAGGAGATTGAGGCAGGAGAATGGTGGGAACCTGGGAGGCGGAGCTTGCAGTGAGCCAAGATCGTGCCACTGTGCTCCAGCCTGGGTGACAGAGCAAGACTCCATCTCAAAATAAATAAATAAATAAACAAATAAATAAATAAATAACACTTTTACATTGTTATGCTATAGAATTTTTTTTCTTTGTGATTTATATCTCTGTTTAAAACTCAGTAAGTTAAACTTTTCTCTATTACAGTGTTTCCCAAAAGTTAGTCCACAAACCTCCAGGCACATAAGATGCGATTAAAAAATATATATATTTTGTGGTCAAATATGGAAAATGTCACCATTTTTTCAGCCAACAATGCGAAAGACACATGTCTAAAATGTGTCTCTAATGAATGCGACCGTGAAACCAATTTTGCCTGTAGTACTTCTCAACATCCTGGCAATTCAGTGGTCCACGGAACACCCTCTGTAGAATGGCATTCTATAGAGCTTTGAGAGGATACTGTTTTTTCAGGATTTACCATTTCAAAACACATTTGGCCCCTGAATGCATCTGAAGTTTGTTACATGGTACAATTAAATATGTAATTATTATCCCTTTTCTTTGTCCTCTTTTCTTCTAAGCAAGTAATCATATCAAACACCAAGTCTGGAGAGAGCTAGAAAAGTAGATTTTGCTCTTGTCAGTAAATATTCACATTATAAAATGAGATTCATTTCTGCATTGCAGGGCTGATGTTAATGACTTTGTATTTGCAGCAACTCAGAACAACTGCTTAAATCTACCAGTTTACATTAAGCTTATCGGTAATTATCTCAGTTATTTTGATGAGGCTATGTCAATTCTTGCCTGAACCTTAAGTTATTTGGGCAAGAAGTTCTCAGACCATTGTCTTGAGATGATGGGATTAAAGGTGTGGAAGTGCAGCTCTTTCACCTGAATAATTGTCTAAAGTTTGAAGTTTTATTTCCAAATAAATTTTTAAACGATTCTAGAAAGTTAAAGTTTATGCCAGAATTGATTTTAGTCCTTTCAAGTTTCCAAGTGCAAGTTCTTCCTATATCAGACTTGCTATGGAGGGGGTCAAAATCCTTTTGGAGTCCTAGGTGTAGTACTGCCCGAAATTCTAAAATGTAAAAAAAGAATAAGAAATGCTCTATGAGGAGACAGTAGGTTTAGGTATAGGGGTGAGAATTTAGCCTTTCCCTTAAAACCATAAGTAATTCACTTCTAAAGTTGGAAAATGAAAAGAGTCCATGTTATTGCTTGCTGGCTACAAAGTGAGTTGCAATCTGCTGGGGAGGATGTTGGGATTTTTACCTTTTCCTTCATTATCAACTATAGTCATATCAGCCTTTGCCTTTGCTAATATTTCCACTGACAATTCATGGCCCAGTTCTGCAGCCTTCATTGTAGGAGTACAGCCCATTCGGTCTTGCACATCAGGGTGAGCACCAAGGTCAAGGAGAAAGCTGACCATATCAATATCATTGGAAACTGAGGCTAAGTGCAAAGCACTAAGTCCATTAACGGGGTCTGTATAATTGATTAGTTCAGGGTATCCAAGCTTGGTCAGCTTCTCTATCTGCTTCTTGTCTTTGTTCCGCACACATTGAAGAACTTTGTAGATCTGTAAGTTCTCAAGTCTCTTATCTGCTAAAGCCATGCTTGACCAGCTCCTTGAAAATGCTTTCTGGACCAAAAGTAAAACTGAAGCAACAAAAAAGAAAAATAACTCAAAGTTAATTTTATCATCTTCATTTTGATTAAATAACAATATTTTGGACCTTCCTTAAGAACAGAGATTGTTTTTTATGAAATGTTCAGAAAGTAGGATTTACACATAAATACCAAAAATATTCAGTGGGCATAAAGTTAAAACAGTTCAAAACAAATCTTCCACCGTAATTAAAAACAGTTTTCCAGGTGGTTTTCTTATTATCCATTTAACCTTCCCTCCTCACCACACTTTCCCATTTTACCATGAAGAAGCTGAGGTTAACTAAATTGCCATGGTAAGGGTTCAAGTTCCCACCATCTAGCTACATGGTTTCATACCAGCACAATATAGAGATCATACAGGTTTTAATAGTTTTCAGGTGTTATAAAAACATACTTTTGAGGTGTTCATTATACACAGAAATCTACTGGGCTCTGTAACATATCAAAGATGTGATGAGTGATTCCTATGTCATCTTAAGTGGAAAAGATGTAGTTAAATGGCCGCAAGGCAACTGCAAATCTTCATAAACAATCCCCCTGTTAAATTGTGATGGGCATTCTAGTATGTAATTTTACCTCCCTGCATGGAAAAATAATCTTTTGGATTGAGTAGCAGGCCATGCTACGTATGCCCAGTTGTTTTTCTTTCTCCATTTCTTAGGAAAAAAGAATCCCATTATCACATAGGGAATCCTATCCGGGTTGTTCGGATGGGGCTGTCCCTTCTGTCCCCTGCCAGAAGAAAGGGTCTGTGGCCTAGGCTTGGCCCATTTGAGGGAACCGTCCCTTTCTGGGTACACTGAAGCTCAAACATACGTGCATAAAAGACATCAACCAATCAGCAGCCCATCATCCAGAACTATGAGGGAAGACTACTCTGCTGAAGTTGTTAAGCAGTATGGTGTGGGGCTGGGGTTGCAGGGAGCTCTCTTAGGTGCCACAGACAGAGTCCATGCTTGGAAGATGGAAAGAGACTGAGACTGATGGCATGAGTTGCAACATGGATTCCATGATGCCAGAAGCCATCTACCACTTTATGTGTAAATATATCGTCTACCCCCACCACCTTATTTTGGCATAAGCTAGTTAGCTGGGTTTCCAAAATTTGCAATGCAAAGATTCCAGCTTACTACAGAAGCTGAAACTATGCACCATTTTTCTCCATCACAAGCCTGCTCCCTCACCTACATTCTCTATGGCAGTCAGCTCTCTCTCCTTTAAATGGGTCTCTCTAGGCACCACAACATCCCTATTGCCTGCTTCCATCCAACACCACTGCCCACTTCTTCTCAGTCTCCTTTGCTGACTCCTGTTTCAAGAAGGCTATGTTGGGTGCCCAGGGCTAGGTCCTCAAGACTCTTTCCTGACCTCACACACTTCCCTGGTGTCTCGCCCTATCCCATGACCCTCGACCCTCAGCCCAACTCTCGCACTGTCACCCAGGCTGGAGTATAGTGGCGTGATCTCAGCTCATTGCAACCTCTGCCTCCTGAGTTCAAGCAATTCTCCTGCCTCAGCCTCCCGAGTAGCTGGGATTACAGGTGCCCACCACCACGCCTGGCTAATTTTTGTATTTTTAGTAGGGACACGGTTTCACCATGTTGGCCAGGCTGGTCTCGAACTCCTGACCTCAGGTGATCCACCCGCCTCGGCCTCCCAAAGTATTGGGACTACAGGTGTGAGCCGCCAGGCCAGGCCTCCTTTGCCATTTAATCTGTTTATAACATGTGGTGGACTAGGGAACCAACTGAGGCTGCCTCAGAGTCATCCATTTGGACTTTGCTGCACGGCTTGGTGACATTCACCTTAGCTGCTATTTATGGCTTGTTGTATTATTATCAGTCATATTCCGATTAGGTGCAGTGTCATCATACTGCATATGTATATGTGTCATCTACGGAATAGGGTGAGATGCTCCTATACAGGTAATGATTGGACTAAACCAATGCCACTTGATTTGTGAAAATACGGACTTCCAATCAGGGACTTCAATGTTGCCGCTGTTAGCATTTATCCCTAATGGAGAATTAATTAGCAGCTACAATGATGAATTCAGTAAGTTCCATGGGTCAGTTTCCTGTGAACTGCCTCCCTCCCACCTAAAGCCCCGAAGTGCTAGGGGAGAGGGAAGCACCCTGTGTAATGTACTTTACAATCAACTGCTAAGACTGACCAAGAGCTCACCCCACTGGAGGAAATCACACAAGTGTAGCCCTTGGGTCCTACGTTATAAATTGAGCAGCATATAGGATCTTCCACATATAAGCACACCTGCACTTTTCCCCAGCACGACCCTGGGCCACCTTAGACACATATAACCATCTACCAAGGTAGTGGAATAGAGCAGAATGTCTTGACTTGAGGTCCATGTTCGGGGTCTGAACACTCGGATATTACCCGAAAATCTGTGGGAATGTGCGTGTGTTCAGGTCATCTAACTCTCAAAGGGGGCTATGTGACAAGGGAGGATCATTAGAAAGAGGAATGGATGAAGACAAGCTTGGTACCGTGGAGACAGTGTAGGGTTTGAGGTGGGGAAATCTGTTGTGATCCTCCCTTCCCTATATCATTATTTACGCAAACTAGTAGGATAAATATGGACAGGCTACCTACCTAGTTTGTACCTCAGTTTCTGAATCTGTGAACTGGGAATAGCAATGGTGCCCACTTTATGGGGTTGTGTGAAAAGGAAATGAGATATAATCTTTGTAAAATATTTAGCAAAGTCCTTCAATATAGGCTCCTTATGAATACACGAAACTTTTGTGGGTTTCAGCTCACCCACAGTGTAAGCGATAGTTTACATGTTGGGGGTTCTCTACTGTGCTTTCCACTTTTAGTTTCCAGAAAATCTGGAGAAGAGAGGAGTGGAGCGGGTAGAGATGTAATGTCAAAGCAAAGGCCAGGTGTCATGCTCACCTCTTAGTCGTCCGGGCGACCAGAAGCCAGGGATCCTATGCGCCTGGGCCTGCTGGGGCGACTGGGGAGCCTCCTGCTCTCTTCCTCTGACGGTCAGCGCTGGCCCAGCCGCGACCTTGGGCTCCCGGAGCCCGGCGGAGGCGCCCAGGAGTGACTTGTGTCCCTTTGGTTAAGGCTGGCGAGCTGGCGCGCGGGACAGCAGGACTGGGTGTGTGTGTCCATGGGCCCCGGGTCCCCAGAGGGCGAGCGCGCGGGCAGGTGAACGCAGGGGACGGGGTGGGAGCCGCAGGGACAGGGCTGATTGTGAGCTTCGGCCACGCACGGGGCGGCTGCCGGGGCAACCACAGCGTGCGCGGTGGGGCGGGGCCCGCCCCCGCCCCCCGCCCCCGCCCCGCCCCCGCCCCCGCCCCCGCCCTGCGCCGCTCGCTTTCGCCGCCAGGTGTGCGGCCTAGCTGGATTGGCGGAGCTGTGCTGGGCGTCCAGGAACCTCTATCCAAGGGGCGGAGCGCAAATGCTGTGGTCTTCAGGATTCCGTCCTTCTCTCATCCTCTTCCCTACCTCCTTGCCCTGGGTCGAACGTCATTTAGTTAAAATTAAAGCTGCATATGATAATTAAAAAACGAAATCAAATATACAATAAAATAGTTTACAAAGTACAAATAAATGAAAAATACAATAAATTACACAATAAAGCTAAAAGTGAACTTACTTTCAACCGCCACAGATTCTTGTAAATCTTCCCAGAAATTTTCTTTCCACACTCTAGGATGCATATATGCTTAAAAAATATTTATACACAAATGGAAGCAAATATGGAGATCATTTTATTTCAGAGCCTACAAATGCGCCGTAACACCCCTCTCTCTCCCTCCACACATACTTTTTGGCGGAAAATTCTGAAAGCTTTGGTTTGATTATGTGAATGTAAAACATATATGTGTGTCTATATATATGCTTTTTAATGCAGTATGTAATTGCTTCCAATTAAAAACAGTAATTCCTTACACCAACCTACCCTATTCTACTCAGAGACCGTTTAAAAATGTTAAGAGCAAAGACATGGAATCAACCTAAATGCCCGTCAGTGATAGACTGGCTAAAGAAAATGTGATACATATACACCATGGAATAGTATGCAGCCATAAAAAAAGAACAATATTATGTCTTTTGCAGGAATATGGAGCTGGAGGCAATTATCCTTGGCAAGCTAACACAGAAACAGAAAACCCAATACTGCATGTTCTCTCTTATGAGTGAGAGCTAAGTGATGAGAACACATGGACACATAGAGGGGAACAGCACAAACTGGGGCCTATTGGAAGGTAGAGGGTGGAGAGTGGGAGGAGGGAGAAGATCAGAAAAAATAACTAATAGGTCCTAATCTTAATACTTGGGTGAGAAAATAATCTGTGCAACAAAACCCCATGACACAAGTTTGCCTATTTAACAAACCTGCACATGTACCCCTGAACTTAAAAGTCAAATAAAAAATAATAAAAATGTTATTAAGGACTATTTCATGCACACCAAAATATACTATATGATATATGGAAAGTACAAAAAATACAAAGCATACAATAGCTAAAGAAAAAGAAAGCTAGGAAAATAAAGGAAAAGAAAAGAAAAAAAAGTCTGCCTCTACTGCTGTACTTCCATGTATTTCTTTCCAACACTGCATCTTCCTCTTCCTGTTCACAGAGGTAATACCTGTTCTGAATTTTACATTTATCATCCCAGCCTCTTAAGAATGCATTGCTTTTTATAAATGCCTCTCTAAATAATGTATGTTTAATATTGCATATTTTAAGAATTTATAAAATGAGGTAGAATGTTGTGTATTGTCTTGATTACCTTTTTCCTTTCAACATCTTGTTTTTGAAATGTATCTTTGTTGATATGTTTAATTGGAGTTCCTTTATCTAAACAGCTGTATGCTATTCCATTGTATTACCATTCCCCATCCCTTTCAAATCAATTCTACTATTGATAGACGTTTGGGATGTTTCCAGAATTTGCTACTAAAAGCAATACTACTGTGATCATGTTTATACATGTCTTTGGATGCACACATTCAAGAGTTTTGCTAGGGTATATGTCTAGGAGTTAACTTTCTGGGTCATAGGTTATTTATAACATCAGGATAAAGACAACTTGTTTTCCAGGTATATATAGCAATTTAGACCCCCATCAGCAGTGTGTTTCTTAGCCAAAACTTGGTTTCGTCACACAAAAAACTTTCTGCCAATCTTGGTATCAATGCTGTTTCATAATTTACTTTACATGACCTGATTACTAATTATTAATCTGTAAGTTTTATTCCTTGGAGATATTTGAGTGTAAATTTATTATCAAGCTATCCTATTCACCCTCAAGTACTTACCACATAACTCTCAGATTATTTTAACAGAACCAGGGCACCATTTCTTGAACTACTGTTTCTCAGTGTAGGCAAAGCCTCATATTTGAGTTTGTATTTTTTTTTTTTTTTTTTTTTGGACATAATAGAGCCTAGCGATGATGAACAAGTCACTCAGGTTCATTAGGTCTCAGTTGTAAAATCAGAATAAAATGAACGGCCTTCACAAGCCATAAAATAAGTATGCATAACAATGAGATAAGCTCCGTCTTGGCTCTGTGGTTGATTCTTGGGGAATACTTCTGTGGATAAACAGTTCCAACTATATATTATAGGTTGTCAGTAGATCTTTCCAGTGATAATCTTCCTCATGTTTGAAGACAAAGTTGATGTCAGCGACAACCTCGTCTCTGTTCTGGAGAAAGTTCCTAAAGTTATTTGAGAATCCAGTAGATTTTGGAAGAAACCCATCTAGAAGACTGAAAGGAGTACATTAATAATGTGTAAACTCTGCTTGGGTCATATCAGAACTACTGGAGCAAATATTTTGAATAGAAGTTGGGTAAGCATTTGTTGGTTGATTGAGACCTTGGAGATAAGCATGTGGTCTGATTCATTCTCCTAACTTTGTTTTAGGGAATTTTCTTTTTTTCCCTGAAGGAGTACTGTCTGAGTTTCATGAAAAAAATCTTTGTTTTTATAATCAGGTAGTTGAATAGTAAAACAATAGATAAACACATTTAATTTCAATCTTTTTAACCTAGGGAGGCTACTAAAGTCCTTATTGCTGAACTATTTAAATAACAGCTTCATGCTAATGAGGGGGCAAGCATGGCATGGTTGGAAATCTCAGATTAGTAATTAGACACAACCTTTCTCCTCTTTCACCAGAGGAGAACTGAGAACACTGCAGAGCCTTCTGAATTTGAACTTTACAATTTTGGCCTGAGCTATTTGGCAATAGAGTTGTCAGAATTTGAACAACACAAAGGAAAATGGGAGGAAAGGGTATTAAATATTCCTGCTGCTCAAAGCATAGCTAGTTGGGAGGTAACAGAAAACTACATGTTGTTCTTGCCAACAAGTTACGATACAAACTGATGCATTGTCTAAATTCCCTAATAACCTAACTTGTGCTTCTATCTTTGCCTGGTGTTAAACCAATTTTTATCTTTAAATTACAACCATTCAAAGGGCTTGCAAATTTAATACTTCTTACATAGTCCTAGGCATTCCGCAAAATGCTTGGCAAATTAAGTGTGATTCTGTTGAATAACCTCACACGTTTTTATAAAAATTCTTCTTAAAATCCATTAAGAAACTGCATTTGCTATCACAGGTCCTTAAACTCTTATTTACTGGTCTGAAAGGCAAGCTATAGAGCTGTTGTTCTGTAACAGCTACTATAGTCATTAATTTAAATTAGAAGATAATTGAAGTATGAATTAGAAACTGGTATGGCATACTACTGGGTGATAACATATTTAATTGGAAATAAAATTTGATGAATCGTTATGGAACTTTTTATAAGATTTAGCTAAGGTTAGTAGAGTTTTGTTATTGTTGCTTTCTTTTCATAATTATTTACAAAATTCATATCTTATAGTGCTCAGGTTTTAAAATTTTTTTCTTCTAAAACGAGCAAAACTTTTCAGGACGGCTTTGTGTTATGGGGAAGTCTCTTTGCTGTTTTACACTGTGCAGTGATTTAGAACTTTATTTACTGTACAAGTAAATGATGGATTGATAACATATTTAGTTGTTTCCTTCCAAAAGAGAAATGAAAACACATCAAATAACGTCTGAAATGGGAAATAAATTAGTTGACAATATAGAACACTACTTAATACTTCCATTAAGAAATTGTTTTGACTCCTTTATATTGGAACAATTACAGAACAGCTCTTGAATGAATGAGAGTTGAATAGTATTACTTTAGAATATGAGCCGTTTGTAGATAAATATATTCAGGATCTGCATTTTTCTTTGGTTTAAATAAAGTAAAGCCTCTTTCAGATTGCATGGGGAGTTTTGCGATTTTGAAATGAATATCTCAAAAGCTGTCTTGTTATGAGCATATTTTCATTCTTCGTAGGCTACTGAATCTTGGTTTTTCTAAATTCTCTTATCTGTTCCTAAGAACTTTCCTCCTTCTTCTGTCGTCTAGAATATTTAAAATATAAGTGGAATTATGTATTCTTTAAGGATAGACAGAATACAGCTATGAAATCTGGTCTGGTCTGCTTTTGTCTTTTCTTTCTTTCCTTCCTTCCTTCCTTCCTTCTTTCTTTCTTTCTTTCTTTCTTTCTTTCTTTCTTTCTTTCTTTCTTTCTTTCTCTTTCTTTTCTGGAAGGCAGTGGCACAATCACAGCTCACTGCAGCCTCAAACTTCTGGACTTCCGGGCTCAAGTGGCCTTTCTGCCTCAGCCACCCAAGTAGCTAGGACTACAGGCATGAGCCACCACGCCCAGCTTGCTTTTCAGAGGGTACATTTTTAATCATCTTTCCAAACTCTTGCATGAAACTTGATCTATACTTGCTTTCTACTTCAGAATAAGGTCAATTTTCATAATTTCTAATTTGTCACACAAATTTCTGTGTCCTCTCAGTTTTCAAATTTATTGCCAAATAACTGTAGTTCTTTGAAACTTCTCTGATTGTGAAGTGATATCTCCTTTCTTAATACACACACACATATAAACAAACACACACTTTTTTCTTTAATCTGAATCATAAGGCTTTCTGTTTTACAGATACTTTAAAAGAGCAGATTTTTAAAATCCTTTTTATCCTTTCTAGTATATGTTATTGTTTTCTATTTTATTAAATTCAGTAAGTTTCCCTTTATTTCTTAGTAGTATATTTCACCGTATTTGCTTTTTTCCTAATTTCTTGGGATAAAAACTATTTTTTTCTTTCATTTACTTTATCAGTGTAAGCATTTAAGGCTATACATTCTTCCCTGAGCACAGTTTCATCTGCATCTCATAGGTTTTGGATTAAGTGTTCTTTGAATTGCTTCCCAGAAAATTAGTAACATTAGTTGTGATTTTCTCTTTGATGTGGAGAGGATGTTTCTTAATTTGCAAGTACCTAAACTTTAGGCCACCTTTAAATCATTTATTTTCAACAGCTTATGATCAGATAATATGGCTATTAAATCCTGATTTTTTAGAAAAGATGCGTGTGTGTGTGTGTATGTGTGTGTGTGCGTGGTTAAATATATAATTGATTTTAAGAACAATTTCATAGGCATAAAATATATTATCTGGAAAATGAATATATGTAATCAACTTTGTTGTATTATTCTATTTTCCTAATATTTGATTATATTTAAATTTACCACATCAGCCTGATTTTTATAATATGTTAAATCCCTTGTAATAAGTATATTTTAATCAAACTCTTCTTATATTTCTAGTAATTTTTAATTAATGTATTTTGTGGCCATACTGTTTGTGCATATAGATTTATGTCATCTGCTTCCTAACTTTTGCCACTGTAACACTATGTCATCCTTTTCCTTAGGGAATGTCCATAACCTTGAATTTCTCCTTGTTTAATATTTATTTATTTTTGCTTGCCTTGTCTCAAATATCTTATTTTTAATCTTTCATTATCAACTTGTTTATAAGAATGTTTCTTATAAATACTATATAGCTAGCTTTTTGTTCTTATTTAATCTAATTTGACTTTCTCTGTTTTTTAATGAGAGAATTTGGTATATTAATATTTAGTGTAATAAGTGATATACTTGATTTTATTTTTTCAGTCTCATTTATTGCTTATTATCTAGATTATTCTACTATGACTTTTTTTTTTAATTTTTATCAATTTGGTCTTCAAGTCCCTCCTTACTAATTTGAAGAATCTAATGAACTTTTTCATCCCATTAATAATCACCTGCTGTTTTCAGGCATTAATAGTCAAATTTTTTTTTTAATGAAATAAAGTAACTCTTTGTGCCCATTTCTAGATGCTTGATTCTCCCAGTCCTTTCCCAACCTAAAAAAGCGTTTTGTCTTCTACTTCCCCATTTTGTTTTCTTCTCCAAGATGAGATCTTGAGGATCTGAGATTCTCAAGAGAGATCTTACATCCTTCCAACCTTCTACCCAGCCCTAAGTCCTCAGTTTGGCCAAGATAAGTTAGAACTTCTAATTCTAGATAACTATGGTACTATCACTGGCAGCATGAAAGCTCCATGTGAATGCGTATGCCACATTTGAAGGGACTCTTTTCTTTCTTTTTCATTGAAAAGCAGTTAGATTCACATTGTGGTTATGAGTTTGGGTGCTCGTATCAGACTATATGGATTTTTTTCTCAAAGGTGTTGCCTGCTAACCGTGTACACTTGGACAAATAAAATTTTTTTGTGCTTCAGTGAAAAGAAGAATTATATTGTGGTTGTTCAAAATATCCAAACGTTCTTCAACTCCCCCTCCCAAAAAAAACTGAAGCCTCATTCTCCTTCACTTTTCTGTTTGGTGAATTTAGTCTCTCACTTCTGGTGAATAGGATACAGTGGAAGTGTCAGCGTGTGACATATGAGATGAAGTCATAAAAGACATTGTGCCTTCTAACTCTCTCTCTCTCTCTCAGAATGTTCACTCCGGGGGAAGCCAGCTGCCATGCCGTAAGGACACTCAGGCAGTCCTGTGAAGAGGCCCATGAGGTGAGAAAGTGAGGCCTCCAGCCAACAGCCATGTGAGTGGGCCATTGAGGAAGCAGACCCGTCTAATGCCTGCAGCCCTGGCTGGCATCCTGACTACCACCTTAACTGAGACCCTGAGCCAGAGCCACTACTTCCAAATTCTTGACCCACAGAAATTGTGAAATCATATTTGTTGTTTGAAGCCACTAAGTTTTGGGAGTAATTTGTTACATAGCAAAAGATAATTAATACATTCACTTCCTAAGATTATGGTGAGGAATTAAGGATACAGCATGAAAAGAACTTTGCTATTATTTTTATTGTCTGATCCAATTTATGTTGAAGGGCCTTCAATACTTTCTTCTTTTACTCTCTCTATCTTGACATTTGTCCGAATCATTTTTGTTTGTTTTTTAGAGATGAGGTCTTGCTATGTTGCCCAGGTTGGAGTGCAGCAGTTACTCACAGGCATGATCCCACTACTGATCAGCACGGGAGTTTTCACCTGCTCTATTTTCCACCTGGGAGGTCATCATATTGATGGCGAACTTAGTGCGGACACCTGATCAGCATAGCGCAGTACAGCCCAGAACCCCTGGGCTCCAGCGATCCTCTTACTTCAGCCTCTTGAGTAGCTGGAACTACAGGCCCACACCACTGCACCCGGTTAGTTTGTTTTTGTTAGAGTTTTGTCTCTAGGATTTTCCTCAGCTGAGTACCTGAAGGCTAATTTCTCCTTGTGAATCTGCAAATATCCTTATTTTACCCTTTATTTTACCATGCATCATTTATAGGTAAACAATATCTTAGCTGTGTATTGAATTTCTGTTTTTTTTTTTTCTCTTCGGTACTCTATAAATGTTACTCCAGTATCTTCTAGCTTCTCCCATTTTCTCCTAGTGAATGGTTATTCTGCTCTTATCTAGCAGGTGATAAATCTGTCAACAGATAGTTTTTCCTTTTTATGTGTAAGTTATTTCTTCCTTAAAGTTCGTAATCTTTTCCCATTTATTCTTTAAATTTTAGACTACAACCAGGATGTGTTTAGGTTGATATCTTTGCTTATCAATTCTGCCTGGAAATCAGGAACCTCTTCCAATATTCAGACTTGTGTTTTCAGCTCAGAATAATTATTTTATCATTGGTTTGATTATTGCCTTTAGTTGTACTGGATCTTAGTTAAAATGCCCATTCTGATTCAAAGTATCTGGAAGACAAATATTTGTCAACTAAGGGAAAGGTGACCACGCATCAGTGGTTTTACTGAGACTACCTGGTTTAAACCTTCAGGCTTTATACTTAGAAAATACTTCAGTCTTCTTCTGGTCATGAAGTTACAAACTTCAGGACAAAAGCTAACCAGCTAAGACCAGCAGAGCAAATTCCAAGAACTTGGGGCTTTAATTAACTTGAATTAATTTGGACTTGCCCTACCTTTAACTTCATACTAAGTGAGATAATAATTCCCCATATTTTCAAGCCATTTTTGAGATGAGTCTCTTATGGCCAAAAGCATCTTAATTTATACATCGTTTTGGTACCTAACGAAATATTCACCAATATTTGGCACATTTGTTAAATCTTCTGGTGTCTACCTCCTCTATGTAATGTAAATATGGTCTGAATATCCATTCAGAAATTATAGTTGATTTGCAAAAATAACTACTATATAGCCTATATTAACTGATAGTTATTCCTTCCCAAACTTCTTTCACTCTTCTGTATATATGCAGAGTAAATCTACATCATTATGTTGATTAAACAAAATAGCAGTGAAATCAGGAAGTTACTGCTCATTGTACACTTATTTCAATTATGGAAAAAGCCAAAACTTTACTCCCTTATTTAACACTTCTCTAGAAAAGCAGTTGAAATAACCTAGTGTCATTCTAAAATGATTTGCATACTATGTAGACCGGAATCTAGGGCTATATATAAATGAAATTATTTTAGAAGTTAAATCTTCATGAAAAAACAAATTAAATGGTTTACTAACCTCAAGCTGATTAAATGTTTTTATTAAATGCAGCCTCAGCCAGCACCTCTTTTCATGGCTACAATAATTAAGTATAATAAATATTCAAATCAGTAATTGAATTTGTTAAAAAAACATGCTCAGCTCACTGAAGACTTTCTAATAAATAGAATTCAAGTACCATATTTTCATACTTCATGACACTTGCCTCATCTTAGTTTAATGACTGCCATTTCTTGCACTATAACAAGATTTTATTTTTATTTTGTTTTATGCTATTCAAACAAATACATTCAAAATCATGGCTACACCTATGTATAACCATATTCTGGGAGTTGGTTTATGTGTTTCTTTATTTTCTCACAAGTAAAGATAGGTCAGATGTTGCCAAATTAGTAAATAACTAAACTTGAGATAGGAAATACTCTAGAGACACAATCTGCTTAGTTTTGCATACTTTTAGTCACTTTTCCCATTACTCTGTCCAGCTTTCCAGTAATACCCATAAACATTGACTTGATTTCATATGACCATGCAGTAAAGTGATTACTGCACTTAGAATTTGGTTGCTTTTCCTATGCTAACAACTTAAAAGTTTAAAATAACTGATGTTCAAAACAGTGAAGATTTCCTTTTATAAACAAGTTGGAAAGGAAACTGTTTTTATATTATTATCCTCAAGTATTTTAACTAATATAAAACATCTTTCAGTCTTTTAGGCAAACCATTTAGACAAAAAGTACAAATAATAAATTTACATTGTGTTAAGCTGAGATCATATTTCTTTCTCTTGAATTACTTTTGACATTATCCTTATGCACCTGGTGATACTGAAAGATGAGTCCAATAGTGTAATACAATAGTGCAATATGAACTTCTGTTCTAGTTTCCATTAGTTGCATCAATTCAAATTGCACCTGGAAAAGACCTAAGCACGACCTAAAGCCAAGACAGCAGATGAGGGCAGACAATAATAATATTTAGATCTATTTTTTTTTTTTTTTTTTTTTGGAGATGGAGACTCACTCTGTCATTGAGGCTGGAGTGCAGTGGTGTGATCTTGGCTCACTGCAACCTCCGCCTCCCAGGTTCAAGTGATTCTCCTGCCTCAGCCTCCTGAGTAGCTGGGACTACAGGCGCCCGCCACCACACCCAGCTGATTTTGACATTTTTAGTAGAGACAGGGTTTCACCATATTGGCCAGGATGGTCTCAAACTCCTGACCTTGTGATCCACCCAATCTTTGTTGCATCATTTAACTTTCATTGGTATCACAGTAATTCACTAACATTCATTCCTTACAGGCAGGTATGAATAATTGAACAATTTTAAACATCATCTTATAGGCAAAAGAATATTTATTCATTGGCTTAGCTTAACAAATCAATATTAAACACCTACGGTGTGCCAGGCACTGTTCTAGACACTGGGATTACAGCAGTGAACAAAATAAATACACTCTCCAGTCTTGTGGAGTTCACATACTGGTGCAGGGAGAGAGATGTATACAAACAAAAATGCATATATAGTAATTCACAAATTGGTAGGTGCTATGAAGAAAAATAAACCATGGTAAGGATGACATAGAGTGCTGGATGGATATTTTAGTACATATAGGTTGGCCAGAGAAGTTGCCATTTGAGAAGAAGAAGAGGGAGTAGGCTCAGTGGATTCTGAGGGAAGTATAAGTTCGAGATTCTGGGTCATTCATGTCCTTGGCAGATCAATGAAGAAGCAGATGCTGTGGCTGGAACTCAGTGTGCATGTCGGGGCAGTGGTAGGAGGCTACGGTGGTAAGACAGGACCACCTCTCATAGGGTCTTGAAGATCATGGTAAAGACTGTGGCATCTCCTCTCCAGTATTTTGAGCAGAGGAATGGTAGCATTCTACTTAGGATTTAAAAGGCGTTGCTCTAGCTGATCTGTGGAGAATAGGTTTGTAAGGCAGCATAGTGAGTGAAAGGAGAAAAGTTAGGCGATTGCAAACATCTGGGTGAGAGGTGATATCAAACTATATTGGTGTGGCAGATGCATTTCATGTGATAGGCTCAATTAATGGCCTCCCTATTTCAGCCTTCTCTTTCTTGGGACTAGCTTGCCTGCTGGAAGGTGAGGAAACAGCCTGTGATCCCAGCTGAGGCCATCCTAGATCAGCCAACTGTCAGCTGCTTGTGTGTGAGTGAACCCCAGCCAAGACCAGAAGACCTGCACAGCTGAGCTCAGCCAAGATCAGCAAAACCTCTCAGCTTATAATCATATAAACTTAACAATTTAGGTGTGGTTGTGACACAGAATTATTATATTATTGTATGCATGTATGCATTGTAAGCATTGTATATTACACATGAGAATCATAGAAACAGTGAAAAGCCAGTAATTTCTGGAGTATATATTGAAGTTAGAGCAAATTGTGTGAGGTAGAGAAGCCACATACTCCAAATTTCTGGCCTGAGAGATTGGAAGAATGAATATGGATGATGGAGGTAGACATTGAATCTGAAACAAATTTTTCATTTTGTGAAATTTTGTGAAATTTCATTTTGTGTTGAATATCTTGTGACTCACTGAAATGAAAATCGTAAAATAAAATTTGTTCCTAATGCATAAAATTTTATAATGTTGTTCTATTTTTTATGAAAAAATATTCTGACTGGATTACGCCTGTAATCCCAACACTCTGGGAGGCCAAGGCGGGTGGATCACTTGAGGTCAGGAGTTCAAGACCAGCATGGCCAACATGGTGAAACCCGTCTCTTAAAAAAAAAAAATCTATCAAACATCAGCATGGCTTTGGCTAGAGACACAACAGAAATAAAATTCCAGTTAAAAACCTGCTTCTCTTTAGTCACTCTGCTAGAGAAAAAGTATCAAAGTGATATAACCTAATTATTTTTTAAAATAATGTTATTAAATATTTCTCCACTAATTGTGGAACTGGACCTTGGTATATGCTGGCCCTTTACCTGACCAGTGCAGTGCATTTTCCCCCAGCTGCTGTGAGTGCTACTGCTAGCAGCTCACAGCTGTTCACGCTCCTGGGAAATGTCCTTGGCCAGTGGGGCCCGCCTACCAGGAGATGCCTGGGAAGTTACAATCCACTCACCCATCAACTGAATAGTGCAGGGGTACCAAAGTCCAGCATCTTGCCTCATGGTTGGAGAACTCAATTTTGTCTATCAGCAGACAGAAGTCAGCCTTGTCATTTCCTCCTAATTAATAAATATTTCACACTAGTTTTCCATTGCCCAGAAATTAAAACCCTATAGTATCTCATTGCTTCCTCTTATCTAAAAACATTTAAGTCACTGTGTTTAGTATCCTTGGTTCTTGTGCTGTTTTCTGTAACTATGCTGCCTCAAGTCACTTCTTGTTGAAGAGCTAGCAGTTATGGGACAGAATTTGCTGCGTGGAATGTCACTTGAGTTCAGTTGGTCAATAGAACAGCACTTCGCCATTCGCACCCAGAGCTGCTCTGGTAATCAGCAAAGGCCAGATTCCAGTTGGATCCCCATCTCTGCTCAGCCCCCTTCTCCTGTCTTCTCCTGTTATCCTCAGCCTCTTACCGGTTTCCTCTGAGAGCACTTCCTCAATAAATCACTGAGCAAGAAAGAATCCCTGCCTCGTGCTCTATTTCTAGGAAGCCTGAAGTAAGACAAGGCTTTATTAAAATTGCAAAGTACATCTAGGGTAGTGATGCCATAGGAAGATGAATATTGTTAAATGCCTCCAGTTTGGTGGCTTTTTACAAAAATGTTCACTTTATCTTTGAAAGGTATCACATTAGTAGCCTTTCATGCCAATGCAGCAGTTCACACACTGATTTTTATAAAATTATTATTGTGAAATTTGAGGGGAAGATGAGTATTAAATATACAGAGCAGGGTTAATCTGGCTGGGGGAGGAGAGTCTTACATGTAACGAAATCCCATGTCAACTAAATTTAAGGAATCATGCATTTCTTTAATTTGTTTCATTGTTTCCTAAAACCACATTGCAAGTTAAGAGAATATATTGTCATGACTATAAATGCTTTATTGAATTTGATCTGTTTTCATAACTATGTATGAAAAATGAGACCTAACAGCCTTTATTCAGAATCATACTTTATATCGCTTATGACTGACTCTGTAACCGTTCATAAAATTATATAGCATGTTTGGATATGATGAAAATTTAGCATTATCTAATGCAAAGCCAGAAGAGAGAGATGTTGGAGAAATCTAGTCCAATTCTTTTATTATTCAGTTGAAAAAATTGTAAGTTACAAATATTAAGTGGTTTGTCCAAAATCAGAATGGTAATTGGTGTCAGATCTGGAACCAGAAAGTAGAACAGGGTTTAGGAAACATATTCATTATGAAGTTTAACTGTTGTAATTGTTGCTATTATCGAAAAAAGAATAAAAATGCATTGAAAATGAAATGAATAATTGACAATTATCAAAATAATTGTTTCAACTGACTCACTTATCTACATAATTCAGACAAAAGTCAGCATTGTAGTTTCTTCCTAATTAAATAGATATTTAATACTAGTTTTCCATTGCATGCAAATTAAAACAGAAAACCCTTTAGAATCTTATTGCTTCCTCTTATTTAAAAACATTTAATTCATTGTTTTAAGTAGTATCCTTGGGCTGCCTCAAGCCACTTCTTGTTGGAGAGCTAGCGGAGTTACGGGACAGAATTTGCCAGTGCTGTGTGGAATGTCGCGTGAGTTCAGTTTGTCAATAGAGCAGCACTTCGCAAACTTAATGTTCATAAGAATCATCTGGAAGTCTTGTTAAAAGGCAAGTTTTAAAGTGCATGGCCACAAAAATGAAATTAATAAAATTTCAGAATTTTATTGTGAGAAGTATATAATTAAGAATAAATATTTGGAAACAGTTTAACAAAAGAAGTGCAAGACTTGCAACTGAAAACTAAATAATTGAAACTGAAAATAAATCATTATTGACAGAAATTGAAGAAGATCAAATAAATGGTAAGCTAGTCCACGTGCATGAATGGGAAGATGATGTTAACATGGTAGTACTCCCAAAATTGGACTACAGATTCAACACAATCCTTATCAAAATCCTAGCTGTCTTTCTTGCAGAAGTTGACATAGCTGATTATAAAATCCATATGGAAATGCAAGGGATGCAGTAAGAAGAGCCAAAACACAATTTTGAAAAAGAACAAAATTAGAGAACTAACACTTTAGAGTTCAAAATTTACTACAAAGCTACAGTAAACAAAACAGTGCGGTACTGGCATAAGGATAGAGATATAGGTCAATGGAATCTAATGAGAGTACAGAAATAAACCAATACACTTATGGGCAATTGAATTTTAACAAGGTTGCAAGATGATTTAGTGGTAAAAGGAATAGTCTTTTCAGTCAATGATATGGGGACAACTGGATATCTACATGCAAAATAATAAAGTGGGACCTCTACCTCACATCTTATACCAAAAAAAAAAAAAAAAAAAAAAAAAAAGAAAAAAAAATTTTTTTTTTTG